>NW_015168111.1:71274-96477 GCF_001447785.1 Gekko japonicus
TCGAGAAAATATACCAAGATTACAAAACCACCTAACAATGCTTCATCATTTAGATTAGCTAAGTATCCCCCCGAGTAATCTTGCTTATACACATCTAAAAAAAAATGTTTACAACAAAATGAAACCCACAAATAAACGAAAATGGTTAGAAAAAAAAAAGTTCAAAGTCGTCTGCTGTAAAAGCAATAGAGTCAGTACTAGAAGTCTCTAATGGGGTGAATGGAGAAAGTTCACTGGAGAATCCTGGTTCATTAAACTCAAACTCACTACAGTCACTTGTACTATCACTAGAGTTCTATGTCGGCTGGTGGTTTGCAAACTTTATTATTCAGGAACAAAGTCAAAGTTCAGGAACAATAGCTGGAACAAAGGCTGGTTCAAACTGGAACAAGGCTAAAACAACAAAATGCTGGCTGGAACAACGAAATGCTGGCTCTGCACGTCGAGATGGCTTGTGCAGTTAGCAGGCGTGCAAACGTTGCCTGCAAGGATGCAAACACGAGGGGTTCCCATTGAAGGGGAACGGCTGTTTCAGGAACTGCTGCTGGTGCTCTGACACTGATGGCTGTGTGTCAGGTCTGGGGCTGGGCCTCGGCTTGTCCCTTCCACCTGCTGCGGGTCCAGATAGGCATCTGAAGCGGCTGTTGGTAGGTCAGGCTTGGGTTCCACTGGAGACACGACCCATCTTGTGTGAGAGACGTGAAATCCAGGCATCAGGTTCCACAATCCTTATGGTGCAGTGGTGGTTGCCAGAAATGGCACAAGAGGCTTTCCCAGTTATGGACCAGCAAATGCGGTGATACTGTGCGTCATTAGCCAGACTCGATTGCCAGGTTGGATGTCATGGCAAGCCACATCAGCCAGGGCAGGTAGGGAGTTCTAGACTTCAGAGTACCTTAAAAGGGGTAGCGAGGAACAAAATATATTTAGTCACATAATCATTTTCTTCAGTCAGGCTTTGCAGCCTGTGAGGGTTATAATATACAGGGAAACCTTCCAAACAAAATCACAATTAAGATCAATCCTATATTCTCTGGTAGCCTTATTCCTAATGTGTAAATGAGCAAGAGGCAATGCTTCCAAAAAATTTTTAAACTTGAGGCTTCACAAATCCCTTCAATTTATCCGTGTATGCACCTATTCTTCCTTTCCATGGCCCCTGAGCTATCTTGGTGTGTGCTGCATGAATAATCTGCAGTGCCCCAAGCGTTTAAACACATTAGCAATAAATGATGGTTCTAAGTCCTGTGGTTATAGGTCAGCTTAAAATTTAAATTCAACTCGAAATATATCAATAGTAAACAATATTCATACCCTTTACAAAGTGTTAAATCAGTTTAAAGATGGTGGAATGCTCCACAAATAAACAAGGGTAGGCACTTTGTTTTCTTTTTGCGGTTTCGGCAGGTGTGGTAAATCTGGGTTTCCCATTTTGCTTATAGATGGATTCCTGGGGCATACCACTGTTTTAAGACTTGGGTCACTACCCCCCCATTCCCAGGCAGGGCACGAAGTGGCCTGCGTGGGCAAGTTTACACAGTGCCACCAGTCTCACAAAAATCTTAACTGGGAGGGCCGGCCATGGCTGGGAAAGTTGTCTTTCTCAGGAGCAGCTTGCTGGACTGCTGCCACTACTGTAAAGAAATCAGGGAATCCCAGAGATACCTGCACCCCCCATTTGTAACTCTGATTCGTCACAAATGGCAAAGTTAGCTGTGTGATTGACTTGTGCAGTTCCAAAAAAAATCACAATGAAGGACAACAAACTCAACTGGAGACCACAAGCACTATCAAGACGTTAAGACGGCTCCCTAAGTATCCTGTCAGCCCTGCTGCCACAGGATTTGCTTTGTGATAGTTGTGAAAACTTCAATAGCTTGGATGTTAAAAAATCATGTCTGTAACCCAGATAATATTTTATGTATTCAGATACCATTTAAATAAGGAAAATTGTAGCATATATCCCATTTGATGAAATCCAACCAGCTTTGTGCTGTTAAAGGTGGCACCCCCTTTGACCACTAAGTTGGGCTATTCTGAGGATCATGGGGTATGCATGGACAATAGGCATTAGAGATGTGGGCTTTAGCAAGAAGAACAGGACAAGATTCAATTGAAAAAGTTAGCTGGATGGAGCCCACTGATAGAAAGAAGCTGGTATATATACAAATATTGTAATATTGTCTATATATATATAAAACCTTTGTTCATGAAGAGCCTGTCATCATATAATAAGGAAAGTAACACAACAAATGGCCCATTTATTGCTTCATAATTTGAACTTACGTGTCCTCAGATGAGGTATATAATTGAATTTATACTAGCAATTATTACAAGAGCATTTGTAATAGAATGTGTTTCCAGACATGTAACAATAGGCCAAAAATTGAGGGAGGGAGGGAGGGAGGGAGGGAGAAAGGAAGGAAGGAAGGAAGGAAGGATGGAAGGAAGGAAGAAAGGAAGGAAGGAAGGAAGGAAGGAAGGAAGGAAGGAAGGAAGGAAGGTTTGATTCAGGGTGAAAATCTCTATTTCACATACTTTGCTTGACTTCTATGAAATCACTATTTTATAACATCACTCCCTTTCCCCCACAATGATAAATTACAGTGCCTGAAACCATTTTCACAAGAATTTAGGAATTTCAAATCAAACACTGGCTCATTTTTCAAGGTTGACTTCTTTTTTTCAAAAACTGATTCACTGAAATTAAATTAATAGATCTAAAACACCAAAATTAATTAAATGGTGGATTGGATCAAGATGACTTTTTTCAATCCAATTAGCTCAGTTCTCCTCTTCACCATGCCCCCCTTCGCACATGGCTTTTGTTTGTGCTCATCCCATAATCCACACAATAGCCTTTTTGGTGGTCAGCAGAGTCCCTTCCTCCCTTCCTCCTCCTCTTCTTCCTCTTTGAACCAACAGACAGGGTGGTTGGGACTCAGACAACCAAAGAATAACAAGGTTGGGATACAGAGGCAGGCCATGGCAAACCATCTCTGAATGTCTCTTGCCTAGAAAATTCTACAGGGTCGCCATTAAGTCAGCTATGACTTGTCAGTAAAAAAAAAAATGGCAAACTTTAATATTACTGCAGCATTCAAGTTCAGTGGCACCTTAGAGACCAACAAGATTTCCAGAGTGCAAGCTTTTGAGAGTCAACCTTCATCATATCTGACAAAGGGAGCTTCAGCTCTCAGAAGCTTATACCCTGAAAATCTTGCTAGTCTTTAAGGTGCTGCTTGACTCTGATTTGCTCTTCTACTGCAGAATAACATGACTACCCACTTGAAACTATAATATTACTGTTGCAGTATTGGGCATTATTCTTTCTTGTGTGGCACTGTGCTGTCACTAAGACGTAAGTCTGTAATGAAGACATTTGGTTTGAATCAAGCATTTCCAACTCATGTCTCCAGTTTTACAGAAATAGTTGCAACGCACTCAGGAAATTGAATTGATCCTGCACTGTGGTTGAATGACAATAACAACAACAACATACATAAACTTGAAGTTTACAATGAATTAAGGGCCATACTACATGTAAGGATGCAATACACATATAAAATACAATGCCACAATAAATTTAGATCAAAGCTCCTGATAGAGAGGGCAGGACAAAAAATAGTAAGAAAAATTCTTCACTTCTGGTATTTTGCAAGGGAACACTACTACTACTACTACTACTACTACTACCACCACCACCAACAACAACAACAACAGGAAGAAGAAGAAGAAGAAGAAGAAGAAGAAGAAGAAGAAGAAGAAGAAGAAGAAGAAGAAGAAGAAGAAGAAGACTGTTGGCATAGCCAACAGCTGTGAAAGCTGTTCTAAGGTTATGGAAGGTAATATCAGAAAGGTATTAAGTTTTATTGTGATCAGATTTGATCAATACAAACCATGGATGAAGTTGGGCATAGAATATGGCATGCCTATCCAACATGAAATCAACAATACAAAGCCAGGCATGAAATTTGGAACTGTCCAGCGGCTACTTAATACAATCTGAATAAAATTACACTGGGATAGATCATAGCTGTTTTCTAACATAATTATTGTAGACTTTGGGGGTAGAATATAGCAATACACTTTATATAAACAAAAGGAAAATAAACACAACTGTACTTTCAAGGTGAATATATTTTCCCTATAAAGGTTCTACTTAAAGCACATTTTATATCCTTATTTCTTAGGCTATAGATCAAAGGATTTAACATGGGTGTGACAATGCTGTAAAGGACAGAAATAAATCTGTCTTTATCTAATGAGTATGTTGATATTGGCCGGACATAGGTGAAGATGGAGCTCCCATAATACATGAGGACAATAGTCAGGTGTGAGGCACAAGTGGAGAATGCTTTGAGTCTCCCTTCAGAGGAGCTTATCTTCAGGATAGTGGAGATTATGTAGACATAGGAGAGAACTATGCAGACAAATGGGGTCCATCCTATGAAGACCCCAACCACAAGAAGAATGGTCTCATTGAGTGTGGTGTCCCCACAGGAAAGCAACAGAAGTGGAGGGATATCACAAAAGAAATAGTTAAGTTTATTGGCTCCGCAGAAAGGCAGGTGGAAGGTGAAATAGGTGTGCAAAGCTGAGTTGAGAAAACCACTTGCCCAGGAGGCTCCAGCCAAATGAAGGCAGAGTTCTTTCCTCATCATGACTGTGTAATGCAAAGGGTGACAGATAGCTACAAAACGATCATAGGCCATGGCAGCCAGAAGAATGCACTCCGTACCCACAAAAGAGATGAAGAAGTAGAGTTGAGTTACACACCCAGCATATGAGATGCTCTTCCTGTCAGACAGCAGGTGCACCAGCATCTGAGGGACATTGGTAGTGGTATAACAGATATCCAGAAAGGAGAGGTTCCCTAGGAAGAAGTACATGGGGGTGTGAAGCTGAGGGTCCAGGCAAGCAATGGTAATGATAGAGATGTTCCCCACCAGAGTACAGATGTAAGTGATGATAAAGATAAAGAAAATCAGCAGCTGAAGGTGCTGTAGACTGGAGAACCCTAAGATGAGGAATTCTGTCAATGCTGTTTCATTGTCCATTGATTTGTACTTACACTCTTCCATCTGGAAAATAGGGAGGGAATGGAGAAAATGATACATTGCTAAAAATGAATGCCTTCTTGTTAAGTGATCTGTAAATCTTCATTCTGCATGTGCATTCATACCTAAACACCAAATGTAAATGTTTTGAAAGATGTCTAGTAGGTTCTTAGCATTCTTAGAGATGCAGGATCCACCCCCCACAGACTACACTATGTTTAATTTAGTCAGGTCAACTCAGCCCATGTTGAGGTCTGTCAAGTTTTTATACTTGTCTTCCTTGCCCCAGTTTTACACTCTCATTGAAATAGTACAAACATTTGATTACAGCGAAGATAAGCCTATACAGGATACTCGCTCCAGGCCTAGACTTTGGAATGAGAAGACCTGAATTTCAATCTCCACTCTCCCATAAAGCTAACTACATGACATTTTCCTGCCAACCTAGCAGTTCAAAAGCAAGAAATTGCAAGTAGATAAATAGATACCACTTCGGTGGGAAGGTAACAGTGTTCCGTGCGCCTTGGTGTTTAGTCATGCCAGCCACATGACCACAGAAATGTCTTCAGACAGCACTGGCTCTTCGGCTTGGAAACGGAGATGAGCACCGCAACCCTAGAGTCGGATTCGACTGGCTTTCGAACAAGGGAACCTTTACCTTACATGACATTTGGGTAGACATTTTCTTTCAGCCTAACCTATCTCATACAGGATTATCCTGAAGATACAATATGGTGTGAGCAGTGAGAAGTCCTTGTCAGATACCCCAAGCTCAAATACAACATATTTGTGAGAACCAGAAGTTATGGACTATTGTTGGGAAACAAACCCTGCATTGTTTATCCATAGTCAGAGATGTGGATAAAGTTTGAACAATTGCGAGATTTTATGATTTGTACACATTTTGATCTAATGAAGCTCCAGAATGGATATATTTCCTGTTGTTTGATATGAACTGCATTGCACAGATAAATGGGTTTATTCTTTTGCTCTATAGACTAACACACAAATCACTGACAGATGAATGCTCACTTATGTATTAATCTGAAGTGCATACATCCATCTTTAATTTCTTACACACCTTGTAAAAAGCAAAATAACAACTGAATAATCTATTGATGATAAAGGCACCACATTGCATAAAAACACACAGATGCACAACAAAAAGCAAAGCTAATTTTCTTGTTTATTATTCACATCTTACGAATGTAGGACATTATTCCCAACCAATATAATTACTTTAAAACAACTCTTTACATTTTTCATGCCCTTCAATATATTCTTTTCAACAGCCAGTCTCTCATAAATATTGTCTGGATTAAAAGCTATGGTTTCTTTACAAGCTGTTCACATACGTCTTTTTTTAAATTGTATCTTTTTCATATGAAAAAGAGATTATCAAACAAGTGGATAGGACAGTGTGAGAGAAAGAGAGAGACAGAGAAAACGAAGGAGAAATGGAAGGAGGGAGAAAGTAAAAGAAGCGGGAAAATGGGTTAGTTACTGTGCTGGATGAAGACAGGGACGATCTGGATTTAAATCCTTACTCAACCATCTATGTTTATTCTATTCTTCCTCCAAAGAAACATACATCATCCCACCTTTCCCTTTTTATTCTTGTAACCACTCTATAAAGTAGAACAGTCTGACAGAGTGATGGCCCAAAATCATTCAGTGAGCTTCATGGCCTGAGGGTCTTCTTGGTTGGTCTCGAAGGTGCTACTGCACTTGAATGTGGTCTTAGTCTGACACTCTACCCACTACATCACACTAACCATGAAACTCACTGGATGACCTTGGGTCAATCACTTTCACTCAACTTAACCTACCTTACAGCATTGTTGTGAAAATTAAATGGAGGGACGGATACCTAGCTATTCAAACAAACCTTGGAGGAAAGATGGAATAAAAAACTAGCACATTACAAGACCTTTAGTAACCCCCCCCAATTGCTTTACTGCATACATCTCTGCAAAATATCTCCTTATTTTTATACCTCTCTCCATATCTTGATTTTGTATTATACTTCTACCTTGGCTTCTGGGTCCAACAACTGCTATACCTATCTCCTCCCAGGACTCAGCAGCAACCTACACCATCAACATTTCAAAACACTCATTTTAAAATATTCATTATTAAAATGCAGCCCAACAGAACGTGGCTGATTACACACATCAGAACTTTGCAGTGTGTGTGTGCATGTGTGTACGTATTAATGTAAAATACGTACTGCATAGAGTCACTTGCAGTTAGTCTTTGGATCATGGACATTAGAAATAAGTCAGCTGTGATCATAATAAAGACAGCAGCTGCTTCTATATGCTATCAACAATATGCTGTATTGTATGCTGATGTTCAGAAACCATATCTTCCATTAGTATTAACATCAGGAAAAATCGCTATACAAAAACTGCAGCATTTCTCAAACAAAATAATTTCCGAAGCACATCCATGCTGAGGCCATATAAAGACCTGAATAAACTGGAATCTGTGGGTGCCCTAAAGACAGACATAGCTGGTTTTTACTAGGCAGGTATTTGTGGGATTTCATGTGCAAAACACTATACTGGAATACAATCTGGTTAATCTTTAAAGTGCCGCTAGACTCCTGTTTAACTAAAACAACTACCCTATGAAAGTAGAAAATCCCAAGAAACTGGTGTGCAACATAACAAGGCTGAAATCTCCTCTTGTTTAATTTATAATCAAATTCATAGCTATTTTGTAAGTCATTATGGTTCACTGGCATTAAAAGAGCCACTGCGTTGGATCCTATACCTTTATTCTGCTTGCATTTCTCCTTGTCCATCTGGAAGACAGCCTTCTACTGCTGGGGTCCATTTCTCTAGTGCTAGTCATTTCCTTGCATGCAAGACCAATGTTGTTCAAGGAGCTGAAAAGTGCCTGGCACCAGTGGAATGTGCCCCACAATGGAAGGCCATCTCTGAAATGGATGAGGAGCCGTAGGAGGCACATGGAATAATATCTAAGCAAGGATTTTGACGATCATAAAAGAATACATTTTGTGTAACTACACATGCACACACCAGACAATTACTGCACAATGGATTCAGACTTACCTTTTGTCAGGATCAAAAATCATGCAAACAACCAACAAAAATCGTGTTGGACCTGCACAGCGAATTGAAAGTTAACTCTACTGCAGAGTGAGTGATAAAATGTTGCTTAGCATAGAATGCTATCCCCTTATAAACCGATTGACTTCAGTGGATTTAGGAGGGTGGTAGAAAGGGCCATCAAGTCACAGCTGACTTATGGAAACTCCATAGAGTTTTCAAGGCAAACAACATGCAGAGGTGGTTTGCCATTGCCTGCCTCTGCATGATGACAAGGGTATTCCTTTGAGGTCTCACAACCAAATACTATCCAGGGCTCACCCTGCTTAGTTTCTGAAATCTGATGAGATCGGGCTAGCCTGGGCTATCCAGGTCCGGATGTAACTATGTTTAGGACTGAAATATTAGTTCCTGCTGCATCGATGCCAGACATAATAATTATTTCAGGCTGCAGCTAGCGTGCACCAATGATTAGACATAAAATCAATATATTGCATTCAACTGTGGCTGCATGCTATTATCTGACTTCAGAAATATGGGAGATTTTAGAAATCTACCTGGGAGGTTGCAAAGGAAAAACAAACACTTTTGGATTGATCCCATCTTCAATTTGCATCATCTGGAATGAAATGTTTTACATGGCTCTCCTGTAAAAAAAAAAATGTTGTTCCTTTCCCCATCTACAGTGGCTCCCAATTTACTTCTGGGCCCAATTCATGGTTCCCTATATGGCTTGGGGCCAGCATACTTTAAGGACTGCCTTCTCTCATATGAATCTACCCATCCACACTTAGTCACCATTGGAGACCCTGCTTTGGAGGCCCCTATACCATCAGAGAGGAGCTGCGGTGGCTCAAGTGGTTAAGATGTTGAACTGCAGGCTGTGGAAGGTCGGTAGTTCAGCAGTTCGAGACCCAGGGTGCCGCATGACGGAGTGAGCTCCCGTCTGTAGTTCCAGCTCCTGCCAGCCTAGCAGTTCGAAAGCAAGAAACTGCAAGTAGATAAATAGGTACCACCTCGTGGGAAGGTAACAGCGTTCCGGGCTCCTTGGTGTTTAGTCATGCTGGCCACATGACCACGGAAACATCTTCGGACAGCGCTGGCTCTTCGGCCTTGAAACGGAGATGAGCACCGCAACCCTAGAGTCGGATTCGACTGGCTTTCGAGCAAGGGAACCTTTACCTTTACCTTTTATACCATCAGAAGCAAGACAGGTGACAGCCTGAGGAAGGGCACTCTTGGTAGTGGCACCAAAACTTTGGAACTCTTTCGCCAGGGAGATGGGTCTGTCTTCCACTATTGTTGTCTTCTGCCAGTGAGTGAAGACTTTTTGGTTGGTTTGGCATGTGCCCAATAACTGTTATTGGCCCTTCTCACTGGTTTTGGTGCCATTTATGTTTACATGCTTTGTGTTGAATTACTTTATTTTGTAAACATTTTATTTTAAATCTTGTTTTAATGTTGAAATGTTTGATGTTCGCCAGATTGGGAACTTATGTGGGTGGAAAGGGGACATACATATGTTATCTGCCTGCCCATGAGATATTGTGGGATTAGCTAGTTGCTTTGGGGTCAAGCAGCAATTGTTTCGGTTTCCCTAATTGGTTATGGGGGGGTCCGCGCCTGCTTCATAATATCACTGGAGATGGGGTATAACTAGGACTGGTTAGGTCCTAACTCTGGCAGAAATGGGGTGGGTTGCTTATGATGGGCAGGGAGAATTGGCAAACAGCCTGAGACTCTGGGTGTGATGGAGGGTTGTTTCTTGAACAGCCCATCACGCATCTTGTGTTGGGGTAGGTAGAGAAATTGGTGTGGAGCAGCAGCATCCCAAACCTGGTAGAGGCTTACTGCACATCAGGGGATGGTGATGAATAATGGCAGCTCTTTTGCAAGTGAAGATGAACAAGTCTGGCATAATTACTGGCTGAGTTTGGAATCAGGGTGGATTTGTTCAAATAATGACAACCAGGGGAAGGCTGCTTAGCCTAACAAAACCTGTTCTTTGAAACATGTTAGCATATTTTAACAAATGATGACAGCTGTTTTATTCATTCACTGCAATTATATACCGTCATCAAGGCACTTAAGGTCTTTTATTTATAACCCACCTTTTCCTTTATTTATTTGTTTAAACATTTATAATCCACCTTTCCTCCTGGTTCAAGACAGTTTACAACAATAGTTAAAACATCCCCAGCTAAAACCAAAGATAAAATGGTGAGCCCCAAATAACTTCCTCTCCCTGCCTTAAAAATGCCTGACATTCAAACTCTTTCAAAAGTCCTGTCAAAGAGGCAGACGTTGAAAGGTCTCCTGGAGAACTCCAAGGAGTGGGCCCATCTCACCTTTCCGGGGAGCCCACAATGGAAAAGACCTGGGCTCTGGTCAATGCCAGATGGGCCATCTTAAGTGGTGGTATAGCCAACAGATAACTGCCTGATAACAGTAGATGACACACAGGGACAGATGGAAGGAGATGGTCTTTCCTTGTGATTCAAGGCAATCTACAGTTCCAAACTGGAACCATATACAATAAACTGCCAATTGACCCTTCTCTCCCAAAAATATATAAACACCTTTAACCCCATTAAAAGCCTTGGCAAATAAAAGGGCCCCACACCATCTCATGAAGACTTCTAAAGATGGTAGCCTCCTCAGGGACCCCACTCCATAGGTTCAACAGCCTATAGAAAAAACGTACAAACTGTAGCTGATCGAAGTCAGGCTACTTTAAGAGAAACAACCAGTAGATGGCAACCTGAAAACTATAGCTGGTGAATGGGGACATATTGGGAGAGATAGTTCTTTAGTTTACAATTCTAAATGTTAAAAGGCAGAACAATTGATTACAGATCTTGCCCTTCATAGTTTTTGTCATGCAGATCTGATGATACCCAGCATAGCCTTTATGGGTAGAGACAGAGGACCCCTTCCCCCCTTTTCATCTGCAGAAACTCTGGCTGAAACGCATCCTTCAAAATGTAAAGGCCAATGACTTATAATGCACCATTAGGCACATTCCTCATTGAACAAAATGGCCCCCCAGATGTATAATCCCAGGTAGGACAGATGTTCTTTGTGTCAGCTTTCCCCTTCAATATCATCTGATTTTCCTTCTCACTGTGGAATGGATTTTCCTCTGCACTGCAGACCACATCCTCCTGCAGACTGCATCGGCCCATGTGCATTCCAAAATCCTCAGAATACCCTTTCCAGTGGTCTCCTTTTTTCCCCAATGGAAAAACTGGTCATAACAAACCTATTGTTCTGCATGTTTGTGATCTAATCTAAGTCTTGATAAAGGATACATTATAATTCCAGCTAAAATCATTCATTGAGCAAAAAAGGGGATTTTGAGAGTGAAGTTGATAGGGATCAAAAAACTAACAGTATCCCTAAGGAAGATTCTGTTAAATCTTCAATGGCAAAGCCTCAGTGTCTTAACAAACATGGCAACTAGCCATGTGGATTGGGATGATCCATGTTCTGAAGCCCTGTGCCCTTCCCAGCATATGCCAGAAGTGAAAACAAGAGGGTGTGGCGGTTCTCACCATGCGGTGTTAGTACCCCATAAGGTTAAGGAGCCCTACAGTGGCCTGCCCTTGAGACTGACTCAGAAGCTCCAACTGGTCCAGAATGCAGCAGTGCACATCTTGGCGGGAATGCCATGGATGACACATATACAGCCTGTGCTGCATCAGCTACACTGGCTTTCAGTGGAGTACCAAATCAGGTTCAAGGTTCTAGTACTGACTTTTAAGGCCTTGAGTGGTCAAGGACCCACGTACCTTTGGGACCGTCTCCTCTGTTTTGTCCCCAGGAGAGCACTCTGACCAGTGGATAATAATTTGCTGGTGACTCCCTAGCCCCAAAGCTGTCCGGCTATCCTAGACTAGGGCCAGGGCCTTCTCAGTCCTGGCCCTGACCTGGTGGAGCTCTCTGCTGAACAACATCAGGGCCCTGTTGGATTCAATTCAATTCAATGAGGCCTGTAAGGCAGAGATGTTCCACTGGGCTTTTCATTGAGGACCGCGACGGTATGACCATCGCTGGCACCCTCCTCCTTTCTCCTTGTTTCATTTGTTTCCATCCCCCTGCCCTGCCCATGGGGTGGCAGCGCAGTTCAGTATGGGAATAAGATTTCTTAGTACACCATCTTGTAGTTTAGGTTTTTAATTACATGTTATCTACCTGAATTGTTGTACGATGTATCTATTGTTATATCATTGATGTATATCACCCAGAGCCCTATTTATTCATAAATTGAATAAATAAAATAATAAAAAAAAGAACCTGGATGACCCAAGCCGGCCTGATCTCCTCAGATCTGAGAAGCTTAACAGGGTCAAACCTGGCAAATGCTTGGATAGGTGACCATTAAGGAAGTCCAGGGCTGCTCCAGGAGGCAGGCAATGGCAAACCACCTCTATTTGTCTCTTGCCTTGAAAACTCTATAGGGTCATCATAGATCAGCTGCAACCTGGTGGCATTTTTGGCCACCAAACTTAAGAAAAGAAGATTCAGAATGTGGAGGCTACTTTTCAAACCGTTCCCATGATAACTCTTAATGACGACTCCAGTTCTTGTATCATAATTCTGTACTAATTAGCATGACATTGCTATATCATTTCCTTCAGGTGCTCTGAGACAGAGGAAGAAAAAAAAAAAACAGCAACAGAGTGTGTCACATCACCACGGTAGATATGTTGGGGCAAGTGGGCTGCTGTGGGGAAATTCTATGCCCTGTATCACCCATGTATGACATCTCAAAGTCATTAAGATATTCCCCAAATACTAGGGTTTTTATTTGTTCCACTAAGTAACCCTCTGGGATATTTACATAATCCCTCAGGGATCCTTACAGGGATTACATAATCTTTCTTATTTGATCAAGCTTATTTTAAAAACATGTTTTTTAAAAAAGATTCCTTATTGCCTCAATGCTCTCACTATGAATATAGCATGGCAAGCACACATCTTGTGTAACTGTGGACATGAGCTTGTGAGAGTCAGAATTTACACTTCTACTGCAGGATTATTCACTCTCAGGAAGATTCCTATTGTTGAAAAACAAGAAAAAATCATCTATATGCTGATACCAAAGAGGGAGGAAGAGACCTAGTTCACATAAGTAAGGGGAATTTTTGCATAATCGCTATGTGTATGTATGAAGAGAGTCCAAGAGGGTGAGATTCTCCATTATAAGTGCTTTTGTTATTTTGTGTAGCCAATATTGTGTACGATCAATATATTTGTAAATTTATTTACAAATTCTTGCTCCTCTGCAATTGCTCTAGAGTTGAACTCAATTTCAAAAAGAGAGAATCCTCAAGACAAGGTTTTTCTTGTATATGGTTTTTTGCTGTGTGTGTGTGTGTGTGTGTGTTTTACATGGGGTTTGAGTAAACTAGGAACATCATATACGGGGGGGGATCAAAAGTTCTGTTCCACTGATAGAAGGGAGAGCTAAACATTAATAAAACGTGTAGCTTGGATCCAAGCCAGTGCTGGTTATAGGGTCACCCTGCCTCAAGTTCATGTACTTGTATAATTTGCTTATAAATCAGTTTATATTTATTTAATGCCAGAAAATAACATCTGATTAAGATGACATAAACTATTATGAGTAATTTATCGAGTTTAACAACATGCTGCTGTTCAGACTAAAGATGTTCAAAGAATTGTAAATAGCTCTATAAGCTTTGAAAGTACATGCACTTTTATTCACATATCTTGGTCTGTTATAACCAGGTCCTTTTTTTAAAAAAAGGTGCCAGAAATCTCAAGACAGAAATGAAGTTTTCAATCTGTATATTGAAAACTCATAAACATTTTTTATAGAATATTGTCAAATAGGTTCCGGAATTCTGTCCCAGTGTGTTCCCCCGGAAAAGAAAAAGAAAAAGCCCTGGTTATAACTAATGTGTAGTTGGCTTGGTTAGCACCATTCCCCATAATTCAGCATGTGATATTGTCATATTTCTTTTCCAATCATAGGTCTGCTAAGAAAATATATATATAATAGCAAACCAGACTTCTGTAGATGAATTTATTCTATTGGGACTTTCAGATGACACGACAGTCCAAGTTTTCCTCTTCCTGATATTCTTATCTATTTATCTAATAACCCTTGTAGGTAATATGCTTATCATGGTGGTGATAAGGACTGATCCTCAACTACACACCCCAATGTATTTCTTCCTCAGTAACTTATCCTTCCTTGACATCTGCTATTCCTCTGTCACAGTTCCCAAGATGCTTGAGAGCCTCCTGGTGACAAAGAAGACCATTTCTCTCAGTGGCTGCATTGCTCAGATCTTCTTTTTTATTTTCATGGTTGGAACTGAGATTTTCTTACTCTCAGCAATGGCGTATGACCGTTATGCCGCCATATGCAATCCGTTGAGGTACAGCATGGTCATCAGCCATCGTGTGTGTGTCCAGATGGTAGTGGGTGCCTGGGTATCTGGTTTCTTGGATTCTCTGGTCAATACTCTTTTTTTAATTGACTTGCAGTTCTGTGGTCCCAACTACATTAACCATTTCAGCTGTGAGTTGCCTTTGCTTTTGCAGATGTCTTGCACTAGTACCTTTGCCAACGAAATGGTGATTCTTACATTTAGTATGACATTAGGGTTTGCTGCCCTCCTTCTCATTGTAGCTTCCTATGTTCACATCATTGGCACCATTCTTAAGATCAGCTCTTCAGAAGGGAGGCAAAAGGCATTCTCAACTTGTGCTTCCCACCTCACTGTGGTCCTTCTGTTTTGTGGGACAGCTTTCATTAGGTACATGAGACCTGCCTCAGGGTATTCAGACACTCTGGACAAGCTGGTGTCAATTCAGTATAGCATCGTAACCCCCATGTTAAACCCCATCATATACAGCCTGAAAAACAAAGAGGTGAAGACAGCTGTACAGAAACTGTTTAGAAAATGATCTCATTCACAGCTCGTCAATGATCTGGATTTTGAAAGCATGTCAATGGAAGCTAACATTGCACAAAAAAAAATCTGTGAGATATATAGATAACAGACTTGAATTGCTTGGTTTCTCCTACAAAATGCTTAGTAACACAAATTATCAAGAAGTGTTGAAGCTGATTAGGTTGAGTGTGACCAGTCATGACCGGGCCAGTACAGTAACCTGCGCAAGACATATATGTTCCACCCCTACACTTGAGATCCCTCCTCCCATGACCCTCCCTTCGTATGTGAAATTCCGTACAACCCATAGTCATAGACCATATTCAGGCTTGCCAAGCTAAATACCTTCCTGATTGCAGAACTCATGGGATGTTTTGCCCAAATCCAATATTTGAACTGTCTATGTTATTGTGTGCTCGGTGCAACAGAAATATTGGATCATCTTCTATTATTTTGACATCAGTGGGCAGTCCCCAGGTCCCTCTGGATTACTCCTGTTTTGCTTCAGTATCAACTTCCTCTGGAATCTTGGATGATATCTCCATTGCTGGCTGACTCAAATTCAGAAATAACACACTCCTTGGCAAAACCTAACAACAGTAATCTCCCTGAAGTGTTGTTGAAATGTGCTTTGTATCAACCACAAAAGACGCGATGGGCTTCCTGATATGATCTACCGCAGGGCTATTGGACTCATATTTAAATTAAGGTTTCGGAATTTTATCTTCTTCTTCTTATGTATTTTTAATGTGTGTGTGTGTTTGTGTGTGTGTGTGTGTATACACACACACACACACACACACATAATGCTTACAGGGAATATTTCAGTTATTTAACTATATATTATATGTCTTACACTTCATGAAGATAGTGACTTTGTGATGAATATGTAATTTACTGTCTTGAATTTTGTCGTATTGTTATGTAATGCTGTCAGTTCTGTAATTGTTGATATGTTGTACCTATAAGCTGATAAGCTTAAGCCTTCTGGTCAAATGAGCTAATTTTTAAAAAAAGAGGAAAGGAAATAAAGTCCTGGAGGAATTTAGTAGCAGTTGATTTTGAATTTTGTATTTGCCATATCCCTTCCCCTCCCCACCTTAAAAATTCCTGTCATTCAAATCCCTTCAAAAGTCCTGGCAATGCCTCTTGGAGAACTCTAAGGAGGGGGGCCCTCTTACCTCTCCAGGGAGCCCATTTTACAGGCCGGAGCCACAATGGAAAAGGCCTGGGCTCTGGTCAATGCCAGACGGGCTATCCTAAGTGGTAGTGTAGCCAACAGATGACTACCTGATGACAGTAATTGGCACACAGGGACAGACGGAAGGAGATGGTTTTTCCTTGTGGCCAAAGGCAACCTACAGTTCCATATACAATATACAACCATGTACAATAAATTACCAATTGACCCTGTTTGCCCATAAAATGTACAGTCACCTTTAACCTCATTAAAAGCCCTGGCAAATAAAAGGGCCCCACACCATCTCATGAAGACTTCTAAAGATGGCAGCCTTCTCAGGGATCCCACTCCATAGGTTAAACAGCCTGTAGAAAAAAAAACACAAACTGTAGTTGATGGAAGTCGGGCTACTTTAAAAGAAACAACCAGTAGATGGCAACCTGAAAACTATAGCTGGTGAATGGGACATATGGGGAGAGATCATCCTTTAGATTACAATACTAAATGTTAAAAGACAGAACAATTGACTACAGATCTTGCCCTTCGTAATTTTTGTCATGCAGATCCTATGATACCCAGCATAACATTTAGTGGTGGAGATAGGGGAGTCTTTCCCCCCTTTTCATCTACAGAAAAGCTGGCTGAATCCCAACCTTCAAAATGTAAAGGTCAATGACCTATAATGCACCATTAGGCACAGTCAAGTCTCCATTGATCAAAATGGTCTTCCAGATACGTAATTCTGTGTAGGACAGATGTTTTTTGGGTCAGCTTTCCTCTTCAATAGCAGCTGATTTTCCTCCTCACTGCAGACTGGATATCCCTCATCACTGCAGACCACATCCTCCTGCAGACTGCTTCTGTTGTGCATCCCAAAATCCCCAGAATTCCCTTTCCAGGGGTCGAAAGGGGGCCTATCTCCTTTTTTCCCCAATGGAAAACCTGTTCAGAGAGAATCTATTGTTTCTGCATGTTTGTGATCTAATCTGAGTTTTTATAAAGGACACATTTTAATTCCAACTAAAAGAATTCATTGAGCAAAAAAGGGGATTTTGCGAGTGAAAGTCATAGGGGTCAAAAATTTGACAATATCCCTAAGGAAGATTTCTGTTGAAAACAGACCTCCCATGGCAACTAGACATGTCGCAGAGCTATTTTTGGGCAGGAATGGTGCACAGGAACGGAGTTCCGGCTGGCTCCCAAGTTGGCCACGCCCAGCAGGAACTCATTAGCATAATAGGCCACACCCAATAGCAGAATTCCATTAGGATTGGCTTCATTAGGGGTGTGCGGCCTAACATGCAAAGGAGTTCCTGCTACAAAAAAAGGCCCTGGGTTTTGACAACAAACAAGGTAAACAGAATAACAAGCAAAAGGTGGGTGTGGCTGGATAACCACACTTCTGGTAACATGTGGGTGCGGCCTAATGTGCCAATGAGCTGTGCTGTCAGGGGTGTGGCCCAATATGCTAATGAGTTCCTGCTGTTGGGTGTGGCCTATTATGCTAATGAGTCACTGCTGGGCTTTTTCTACAAAACGAGCCCTGGCCATGTGGATTGGGATGATCCATGTTCTGAAGCCCTGTGCCCATCCCAAAAGATGCCAGTAGTGAAAACAAGGTGTGTGTGGATGTTCTCACTAAATAGTCATAATCCATGTGGTGAGAATTAGTACCCCCTTAAGGTTAAGGAGCTCTAACCTGGATGGCCCAGACTGGCCTCCTCAGATCTCAGAGGTTTAATAGGGTCAGACCTGATATGTATTTGGATAGATGACCATTAAGGAAGTTCAGGGCTGCTACTGGAAGCAGGCAGTGGCAAACCATCCCTATTGGTCCCTTGCCTTGAAAACCCTACAGGGTTACCATAAATCAGCTGCAACCTGGTGGCATTTTCTGCCACCAAAGTTAAGGAAAGAAGATTCAAAATGTGAAGGCTACTTTTCAGACCCTTCCCATGATAACTCTTAATGAATACTCCAGTTTTCCCATCATGTTGTTGTTGTTCAGTCGCACAGTCGAGTCCGACTCTTCGCGACCCCATGGACGAGCTCTCTCCAGGCCTTCCGGTCTTCTGCCGTCCTCTGAAGTTGGCTCAACTTCATGTTCGTTGCATCGATGACACTGTCTAACCATCTCATCCTTTGCCGTCCCCGTCTTCTTTGACCTTCAATCTTTCCAAGCATCAGGGTCTTCTGCATTAATTAACATCACATAGTTACATCATGTCCTTCAGGTGCTCTGAGACAGAGGAAGAAAAAATAGCAACAGAATATGTCATATCATCACAGTAGCTATGTTGTCCCCTTTGAAACAGTGGGGCAAGCAGGCTGCTGAGGGGAAATCCTATGCACTATATCACCCATGTATGACATCTCAAATTCATTAAGATGCTCCCCAAATACTAGGCTTTTTATTTGTTCCACTAAATAACCCTCAGGTATACTTACATAATCCCTCAGGGGTATTTACAGAGATTACATAATGTTTCTTTTTTGATCAAGCTCATTTTAAAAACGTGGTTTCTGAAGACTCCTTATTGCCTCAGTGCTCTCACTATGAATGTAGCATGGCAAGCACACATCTTGTGTGACTGTGGACACGAGCATGTGAGAGTCAGAGCTCAAAGCTCTGCTGCAGGACTATTCATTCTCAGGAAGAATCCCATTGTTGAAAAACAAGGAAACTTTCCTCTATATTGTGAACAACGCAACAGCTATGCTGATACCAAAGAGGAAGGCAGAGACTTGGTTCACATAGGTAAGGGGAATGTTTGCCTGATAGCTATGTATAAGTATGAAGAGAGTCCAAGAGGGTGAGATTCTCCATTATAAGTGATTTTGTTATTTTGTGTCGTCAATACTGTGTATAACCAATATATTTGTACATTTATTCCATGTTTTTCACCTACATATTTAGATACATATGAGATACATATTTAGAGTCCAGTGGCACCTTTATGACCAACAAAGGTTTATTTAGAGTATGAGCTTTCGTATGCAAGGCACACTTTTTCAAATATGTGTGACTTGCACACAAAAGATCATATCCTGAATAAACCTTTGTTGGGCTTAAAGGTGCCACTGGACTCTAAATTTGTTCTACTTCTTCAGACCAACATGGCTGACCATCTGGATCTAATTCCATTGAGATGTCATACTTGGGTGAATTTCAGAAAGAGAGGATCCTCAAGATGAGGTTTTTCTTGTATGTGGTTTTGCTGATTTTTTTTTAAAAAAAACAGTTACATCATATTCGGGGGGTGACACACAAAAGTTTTGTTTCATTGATAGAATGGACAGCTATCCATTAATATGTCATTTGAATCCAAGCCAGTAGTGGTTATGGGGTCATCCTGCCTGGATTTCATGTCCTTGTATAATTTGCTTCTAAATTTATTTTAATACCAAAAAATAACATCAGACTAAGATGACATAAACTGTGACAAGTAATTTGTGGAGCTTTACATCATGCTGCTGTTCAGACCAAAGCTCTTCAAATAATTGTAAATAGCTCTATAAACGTTGAAAGTACATGCACCTTTATTCACATGTCTTGGTCTGTTACAGCTAGAGTGTAGTTGATTTGGTTAGCACTGTTCCCCATAATTCAACTTTTGATATTTGTCACATTTTTTCCCCAAACATAAGTCTGCTAAGAAAAAAATATATAATGAAAAACCAGACTTCTGTAGACGAATTTATTCTTTTGGGACTTTCGGATGACTCAACAGCCCAAGTATTCCTCTTCCTGATATTCTTATCTATTTATCTAATAACCCTTGTAGGTAATATGCTTATCATGGTGGTGATAAGGACTGATCCTCAACTACACACCCCAATGTATTTCTTCCTCAGTAACTTATCCTTCCTTGACATCTGCTATTCCTCTGTCACAGTTCCCAAGATGCTTGAGAGCCTCCTGGTGACAAAGAAGACCATTTCTCTCAGTGGCTGCATTGCTCAGATCTTCTTTTTTATTTTCATGGTTGGAACCGAGGTCTTCTTACTCTCAGCAATGGCGTATGACCGTTATGCCGCCATATGTAATCCATTGAGGTACAGCACGGTCATCAGCTACCGTGTGTGTATCCAGATGGTAGTGGGTGCATGGGTATCTGGTTTCTTGGATTCTCTGGTCAATACTCTTTTTTTAATTGACTTGCAGTTCTGTGGTCCCAACTACATTAACCATTTCAGCTGTGAGTTGCCTTTGCTCTTGCAGATGTCTTGCACTAGCACCTTTGCCAATGAAATGGTGGTTTTCACCTTCAGTATGACATTAGGGTTTGCTGCCCTCCTTCTCATTGTAGCTTCCTATGTTTGCATCATTGGCACCATTTTCAATATCAGCTCTTCAGAAGGGAGGCAAAAGGCATTCTCAACTTGTGCTTCCCACCTCACTGTGGTCCTTCTGTTTTGTGGGACAGCTATCATTAGGTACATGAGACCTACCTCAGGGTATTCAGACACTCTAGACAAACTAGTGTCAATTCAGTATAGCATTATAACCCCCATGTTAAACCCCATCATATACAGCCTGAAAAACAAAGAGGTGAAGACAGCTGTAAGGAAACTGTTTAGAATATGATTTCATTCACAGCTAGTTAATGATCTGCATTTTGAAAGATGGAGGTATT
Source organism: Gekko japonicus (assembly GCF_001447785.1). NCBI lineage: Eukaryota > Metazoa > Chordata > Lepidosauria > Squamata > Gekkonidae > Gekko > Gekko japonicus. The sequence continues at coordinate 92,158 of NW_015168111.1, forward strand.
TATTTGTGGTTGATTTTGTATTTTGTATTTACATCTATTAATGGTGATTTACCGCTGCTTAGTGAGAAACTCGTAGATCCCTTCATAAAAATGACAGCATTTAGCAATTGGCAGGCTTATTTCTTATCAACACTCTCTCATTCAGCAGGTTTAAATCAGAAAATGATACTATTTTGGTCTCTTTCTTAACAGGTCTGCCTACCGGCCTGTACCAATTTACTTTTACCCCTCACCATTGGTAGAGACCCCAAGAATGGTAGACACTTCCATTGCATTTTTATCCTACTCCTCACCCAATGATCTCAGGACATGGCACAAGGTTCTCCCCTCTTTTGTTTATCCTCAACATCAACCCTGGGAGGAAGGTTAGATAGGGAAAAAGCAAACAGTCCAGGTCACTCAATAGATCATGGCTGAGTGGAGTTTTGAACCTATGTCTGGGATTCAAACCAGTGAAAAAAGTAGAGGGACCATAAAAAGGACTATGTTGAATCATGGGACCTACATTAGTGAAAGAGATATGGAGTGGGTGGCTGTAATTTGGAGGAGAATTGAGTAGAAAAGCTGGTTGGATTCATCCATGTGTCTTTTAGCTCCTAGACCAACACTCTAATATGAATAAGTTGCATGAATTGTTGAGAAACTATTTTGATTATTCCCCCCTTTATGTTCTATAGAAATTGAAATCCATTGAAATCCATGCTTTTTTAAAAAAATAATTTTTATTAAATTTTCAACTATAACATAACACAGCATTACAAATAAAAATAGTGTCAAATCAATGTTATCATATACACAAATTCAATATGATAAACTTTAACTAACAAACCATATGTTAACAACGACTTAACAATTATTTTCAATAACTCTTATCTATTTCCTCGTTGACAAATATCTCAAAAAAGTGCAATTATTTCTTTATAACGTTGTGGAACAGAGGATGTTGGGACTATGGGTTTATCTAAAGTCGCCTCAATGAAGTCTACCCATTTTGCGTAAAACATTGACTGTTTCTTATAAGTGTTTGTTGGTGGCACTGACGTCATTATCTTTTCCATCGCATAGTACTCCCATACTTTGATGTACCATTGGTTTAATGATATGGGCAAGGTGCTCTTCCAATTAGCGGCTATTACAGTTTTCGCCGCCATCAGAAGAGTCGAAATTAGGTCCTTCTTCAACAAGGGGATCTTAGCATCTTGCCAAAGGTCTAATAAAAACAAATCTGGAGTGAAGGGTATATCAATTTTTGTTATTGCTTTAATGTTTTGGAGTACAGTTGTCCAAAATTGTTTGATTCTCTTACAGAACCACCAGCAGTGCATGTAGTCAGCTGTTTCTCCACATCCTCTCCAACATAGAGGTGAATGTGCTATATTTATTTGATGAAGTCTCAAGGGTGTATAATACCACCTAAGTACTATCTTAAGAGCCCGGGCCCTAATATTTAAAGATTTAGACATCATGCTTGGTGAGGACCAAATTTTTCCCCATGTTTGTTCTGTTAAAGAGGTTGAGCAGTCAGCATTCCATGCCAGTTGATAGGTAGTAAAGGTATCATTCTGATGAGATAATAGGATTTTATAGATTGTAGAGATCATATTTCTATTAGAAATCTTATGCTTTTTTATGGGGTCTCAGACTGGTTCATATGATTTCTTAAAGAGAGACATGAATGGACAGGGAATAAATTTAGAGTTAATTATTACTGTGGCTCCATAGCTGCCCTATAGCTCAGACCAGTCTGATCTCATAAAAGCTCAAAAGTTAAGCAGAGGTGAGTGACCATGATCAGTACTTGAATGGGAGACCACCAAGAAAGAATGGGGCTGCTAAGCAGAGGAAGGCAATGGCAAACCAGCCCTTCTCGTCTCTTGCCTTGAAAACCATAAGCACCTTTCCTTGGATATCTGTGAGTGTAAGGCAGTCTCAATTACCTTCTCTGAATACACTTTATCTTCTCAATGAAAATCACAGATATTGAATGAGGACAAATAATTTAATTTTTATAAAGGAAATAAAAGGCAGTTTTGCAAGGGAAACCCTTCTCCTGTAGATGATGCATCTCTCTGCCCCACATCCTGTCCCCCTGAAAAGTCACATAAATCTGCCTTATAATGTCAGATCATTGGTCTATCAAGGTCATTATCATCTTTGACAGGCAGGAGGTTCTTTGTTTCAACTGTCTTCCTTTTACCTGGAGATGCCAGAGATTGTACCTGGGCCCTTCTGCAGACAATGCAGATGATCTGCCATTAAGCCACAGCCCCACTCCACGTTGCCAAAAGGAAAAGCTACTCCCATCACATTCTTGCAACCTGCACCTCAAACTCCCTCAGTATACCTCTTGGTGTTTTCATATTTGTTTTGAGAATTAATAGTCAGTGTCTGTTATCAACCCTGCCTTCAAAACCTAAACTCAAAATGTTTACTCCTTCTGGATTTCAAGTAATGTATAATGTTTGAGTGTGACTGTCTTATTTTCCTTTCAGTGTAACTGCCTTTTAATAAAATTCCTATCTGTACAACAATGCCCTCCAAAGAAATGGAAAATTATTTTATTGCTATTATAAATAAAATAATAATCTGTAAAATATAATTTCTAAATAGGACTTAACTTCTTCACAGTTGTAGACATTATCCTGTCTGATGTATCTATTGAATGTATTTATTTATTTTTATTTTATTCACTTCCAATTTATATCCCGCCTTGCCAGTGCGAACTGGCTCGAGGCGGCTTACACAGTTAAAATACAATAAAACCAATAAATACAATAAAATTCACAGTAGAAAACAATGACATAAAATGCTAGTCAGGGCTTTTTTTGTAGAAAAAGTCCAACAGGAACTCATTAGCATAATAGGCCACACCCAGCAGCAGAAACTCATTAGCATATTAGGCCACACCCCTGAGTGCACCACTCATTAGCCTATTAGGCCGCATTCCCATGTTACCAGAAGTGTGGTCATCCAGCCACACCCACCTTTTGCTTCTTATTCTGTTTACCTTGTTTGTTGTCAAAACCCAGGGCTTTTTGTTGTTGCAGGAACTCCTTTGCATGTTAGGCCACACACCCCTAATGTAGCCAATCCTAATGAGTTTCTACTGCTGGGTGTGGCCTGTTATGTTAATGAGTTCCTGCTGGGTGTGGCCAACTTGGGAGCCAGCTGGAACTCTGTTCCTGTGCGTTTCTGCCCAAAAATAGCCCTGGTGCTAGTATTTGGTAATTCTTTAGACATACTAACAACTGGTAGAAGGTCATCTGCTAAGTGCAACTGTGTGAAGGAAGTGGCCTCCCCATTACGAATGAGACTGCTTTCAGAACATAACTAATCAGCGAAGGGAGAGTTTACAACACTACTTCCTCTACGCTGTTGCCTCTGCGGGCTATTGTGCAGACGGAAGAAAATTAAAGATTGGATTCTTAGCCTGCCCTTCACTCGGAGTCTCAAAAAACCTTACAAACTCCTTTCCCTTCCTCTCCCCACAACAGACACCCTGTGAGCTAGGTGGGACTGAGAGAGCTGTTTCCAGAACTGTCCTTGAGAGAACAGCTCTGACAGAACTATGGCTTGCCCAGGATCATCCAGCAGCTGCAAGTGGAGGGGTGAGGAATCAAACCCAGTTCTTCCAGATTAGAGTCCACTCACTTAACCACTACACTAAATTGGGAGGGGATGAGGCTGGCACTCTAAAGCCCACTCACACTCGAGCCTGCTGACGTTTTCATAGACATTAATACTACAACCCTATTATTTTTATAACCTCCAAAACAATTCTGTTTGACACATCCAGTGGAATGACACACAAAGCTGCCTTTTACAAGCTCTGCACACTCAAAACTCCTACACAAGGGCAAACAAATTGTTACAGCCAGGGGTTGTTTCGTAGAAAAAGAGCTAGGGGAACTCATTAGTGTTAAGTCGTGCGCTTAACAAAGAGTCGGAGAGTGATTTCAGCAAGAATGCGGTTTATTCTTCAGCTCAGTTACTTCTCCGTTACGGTACAACAATCGCCAGCCAGAACCCATCGAAATAAATACACCGGCTTGTCGATATTTAAACACTCCCGGCTAATGTAGCCACACCCCCTGTACAGATAACAACCTATGAGGTTGAAGATATAATACCCAATCACAAGCGGTCCCGCTTTGCATAGTGATTGGTAGACACTCTCTGGGCTAGGACTCCTATTGGTTACATTAGGATCCTAGCCCAGGCTGAAGCTTAACATTAGGTTTCAATTAGGCGATTCGCATGTCAGTATTTACATTCAAGTCAATACATAACAAATCCCTCCCCCCTAAGCAAAAACACTAT
>NW_015168111.1:100353-116351 GCF_001447785.1 Gekko japonicus
GGACTCCTATTGGTTACATTAGGATCCTAGCCCAGGCTGAAGCTTAACATTAGGTTTCAATTAGGCGATTCGCATGTCAGTATTTACATTCAAGTCAATACATAACAATTAGCATAACTCATTAGCATATGCCACACCCCCTGACATCACCAGAAGTGTGTCATAAGGCCACACCCCCTGACATCACTGGAAGTGTGTCATAAGGCCACACACCCCGCCCCCAACGGTCCCGGCCGCCACCGCCAGCCTTGCTGCTCCACTGCCGAGCCCCATGAGGGGCCCAGCGGTGGACCTGCAAGGCCAGCAGGAGTGCAAGGAAGCCCTGGAAGGCCCTCCCTGGCCCCAGGCAGGCAGGGGTGGGGAGAGGCAGGGAGGAAGCAACTTACCCTCCCTCTTCTCCTGCCTCCTCCTGGCTGAATGAGGGCCGGAAGCAGGGCGGATGGAAGCAGGGGGCGGGGCTTTGTCATGTGCCCCGCCCCCCCACCTCACCCGGTGGAACTGCGTTCCCCTGCGTTCCCCCCCGAAATGACCTCTGGTTACAGCATCCCTAGACTGGATCTGTGGATGCCATTGCAGAGATGCATTTGGCCATTTAGAAAGGCTGTGGGGGCCCAATGGCATGGTGGGACTAGGTGAACTTGGCCCTAATGCCTTTTTAAGTGCCAATTCAGGTGAAGGACATTTTAAAATGGAATTAGCATCCACAGGCTGGACTTGTGGATGCTGTAGTTTGTGGATGCAGTAGTTTGGCCCTGTGTGGGACTGTTCTGTGCTATTATAATGCAGATTTATGGGTCACTCCACCAAATGTATAAAACTATTCATGGGGGGTTGTAAAGGAAATATGGTCACATAGGAAAGTTAGCAATTTTCATTGTTTACTGTATGTGATTTTATTGCATCACCATATCTAATGTTCAACTTGCATCCAGCTGTACTCAAGAGACTGCAGTCATGAGCAGATAAGACAGCTCTTTCTGCAAAGCCTCAGGTTTGCAGACAAATCTGATTTTTTAAAAAAGGATCAACTCAGTTACCAAATATTTAAAAAGCACCTCTACCTGTACCTTTAGGAAACGAACGCCCTCTGTGATCTCAGTGGCCATTGGGGTTGCTAGGCAATCATAATAATATATCTAGCCTTCAAAGTCTGATTTCTGTTCATAAAAGGCAAGGGGAGGGCCCTTTTCAGAGGTATTTTTACCTTCCATTCCCCTCGTTTTCCTTTCCCTGCTGTCTTCAGGCAGGCATCACTGGGGCCACACCAAGAAGCAACTAACAGGCAACTTGCTATGATGTAATTTGCACAATTCATCTAGGTGCAGCAGTAGATAGCAGAAACTAGATGCCACTCAACTCACCTGGGCCCAGTGGCTGCCTCCACACAATTTTTACTTCTTCGCTGTGCCTGGTAGTGGCCAACATATTACTTAGCTGAGTGACTTGCTATTCTATTACTTTCATAATTTCTCCAGATTTCCCCAGGGACAGGCTGGGAGTGGGGAGAGAAACTGAAAGTCATTGTAAAACGGTGTTTACAGTATGGCTAGGATCTGGTAGACCTAGTTTCAGATCCCTAATCTGCCATGCAGTTTGCCTAGTTAACCTTGCAAAAGTCAACCTTGGGTTAGTCACCCTCTCTCAGCCGACTATAACTCACACTGAAAGGGACCAGAAGCTTAAATTTCTATGGAATATCTGTGAATTTAGAGGAACTAGTAGAGTGTGGCACTGGATGGCTATAATGTCATTTCTCAATAGTAAAATAGCAATTACTGATTTTTTTAAAGCCATCAAAAAGCCTCCAGTGGCAGGCTAGGGACACATGAAGAGAAAGTGGCAGCTGATGGAAGAAAATTTGCACAAAACTCCCAGTGCTGTATGCACGGCACTGATGACAAGGAAATGGAGAAACCATGCCATGTTGATGCAGCCAGATACACAGCCAGAGGTCGTTCTCATCACGAAGCACTACATCCTTTTAAATAGAGATGGTGGAGACTGACCCTGGGACTTTACCTATGCAAAGCTGATGCTACACCACTGAGCCACATCCTGTCCTCAAGTGTAATTAACCACATGCAATGGCATTTCAGTGCAGTCTTCCTTGGCGTCATGGGTGCCCATTCTGCAGTTCTTGCCCTGTCTTGTTCTGCTTGTATTAGTAGTTCTTCTCCCAGAGATTCAGAGCAAAAAAAATTAGTCTAGAGTATGTCCTTTGTTATGTTGCAGTATGCTACCCACCACATTACCACGTGATAATGAACAAGACACAATGTCCCAGAATGGTAGGAGGTTCTTGGATTATCAGCATTCTTTGTGCATGACCGCACATTGTGGACATCATTTGCTTTTTTTGTGAGCCAAATAAGATCAGTCAATTATTCTGTGACATCTTGCAACTGCTAAAGCTTGCCTGCATCAACACATTTGGCAATGAAATGACAATCCTTGTTATGTGGCATAATTTTGGGTTAGTCTTCTGCTCTTCAATCATTGTATTCTATGTTAAGTTATTTCCACAATCTGAAGAATTCAGTTTTCACGAAGCAAGTTCAAAGCTAGTTTGCCCCAACTCATGATTTTTTTGTTTGTTGACATTAACTAGGATGTTTACATACATCAAGATCAGAGTCTTCAATCTCTGAGGAAATAATGGTAGCTCTGTTGTATTCTATGGTGTAGCCGGTAGCAAACCCAGTCATTTACAGTCTGAGCCAAAAGGACATCAGGAAAGCTCTTTTAAAGCTGATTTTTGTGTGTGTGTGTGTGTGAACAAGATACCTTTAGCAATGTGCAGGGACAAAGAGACAGGACAATATTTTCCAGTTTAAATATGATTTTATGATAGAAGCAGCGTGCATGTGTTTAGAGCATCCACAGTAACAGGGTCCTTGGATTACTCATTTGGGGGAAAGAATGTGTGAAATATTGAATTTTGTTGGTGAATAAACATTATAGCTGACCTTTTGGCCCACAAAGCTTAATATTTCATTCTGAGGATGATGAACATATTTGATGGTTGGCAGTTTAGTCTGCATTTTAAAGGATCATATTTTAATTAAAATATCTTGAATCTAACAATTAAACACGAGAAATTATTTTGCATCCCTAATTATACATTTTTATTTTAAACAATATTAAGAAAAACATATTTAAACAACAACAATACATATAAAAGTGCAGAATACATGTGGAATATTTGTAGGAGAATGTATAACAATCCTAATTATGCATTTTTAAATGATGCTGCTGGTCACAGAGCAACCTTTGACAGCTTATAATGCTCATAATAGCCACATTTTCCCCTTCTGGTTTGCATTAATATATTTGAATAGGGCTTTTTTGTAGAAAAATCCCAGCAGGAACTAATTAGCATAACAGGCCACACCCAACAGCAGAAACTCATTAGCATATTAGGTCACACCCCATGCCTTCCCTAGGCTTGCCTGGGTCCCCCGTGGCTGCAGGGTGCCCGGGCAAGCTGGCCCTTGGACAGGCCGGGGAATGCACTGGGAGGCATTTAAATGCCCCCCGATCCTTCCAGGGGTTCCTCTGGCCCACCCACCTCGGAGTCGCCGGGTGGGGGGGTCGCTCTCCATGCTTTCCCTCTGTAGCCATGCATGCAGAGGTTTTGGCTGTAGTGGGCATGGCTAACTCTGAAGCCAGCCGGAACTCTTTTCCTGTGCGTTCCTGCCCAAAAATAGCCCTGTATTTGAACCAATGTAGAATTCCCTTCCTTTCTACAGCCTCTTCTCTCCTCTTCTCCTCTCCCTCCCAACCACACTTCCTGCCACTTTGCTGCACCTGTGACACCTGGTCAAGTTGGTGTCAGTTTGTAAAGCAGGTGATCTGCCAGTCAGCTTGCCACTGGGTGGTCTGGCAGAGATAATCTCTCCCTCCCTTCCTCCATATCCTTCCTCCCACTTTTCCTGATTCTGTTTTGGAAGCCTCGGGGATGCTGGACTTCAGGATACTCTGGGAAATGTAGTCCTCAGGGTGCTTTATATTACAAAAACATACATCTTGAGGACTACACTTCCCAGGGTGAACCTAAGGGCTGAACGTAATGCTATAGCATCTGCCAGTCTGTCAGGGGGACTTGCCATCATTTAGGAGCTGAGATTCCCCAGTGGGAACAGCACTGTTAGAGCCCAATTTGGCTTGAGATCATGGTGTGGGAGAAGGAGGAGGGGTTCCTGCTTCCCCCCCCTGCTGTTTTCCCAAGCTGAAATAAAACCAGGGATGGGGTATTATTTACCCTGCTGCAGAGGCCTCATAATGTCCCTGGCACCATTTTGGCTAAGAAAACAGCATGGAGAGCCTCCCCCCATGCTGTAGACCCACACCAGGTTAAAGTCCAAAATGGTAGTGAGTCCTGTGGTGGTTCTAAGTGATAGGGAAGGAAAGAGAGATTCCTTCTGCCCATCTACCTTTCGGTTGCCTAGCTGATCAGCTAGCTACCTACATAGCTGTTGCCTCCAATCTCTGGCTGCACAGTAAACTGTGGGGGAGAACAGAAGGGAGCGAGGGGCAGTCTTTTTATCGAGTTTGAATTTGGGCTCAGAAACAAATAGGCATTTGCTAACAAATAACTCAGTTGTTGTTTTTTCCCCTGATTCCAATTATAAAGTCAGTCAAGAGGGTCAAATCCATCCCTGGTTTTCCAAACCTTAGTGAATTATCTCCTAATTGAATTATCTCCAATTTTGCTCAACAAATACTGGCTCCAATGCAATATTTCATAAACATTATCTCTGCCACAATTATGTTGGAATAAACATTATTTAAAAAAGGAGTTCTTTTCTTCATATTGCCTAACTTACCGTATCTCTTCTCCTGGCAGCCGGGAACATTATCAGTGTCAGGTCTACATGTGTCCACTGATATGGGGTGGGATTCAACCAGCTTCTGCTCTGGTGAAAATGAAAGGTGTTCACTGTGACCACCTTTTAAAAAAAATACTATGCTGGGAGTCATTGAAAAAGCCACATGGGACAGAGAAGTAGAAGTAGAGTAAGCAGTAGAATTTATTGAAACTGACTGAAAAAGCTGGCTTTCCCCCCAAAAAAAATTAGGAAATCTCCATGCTATAACATCCATGTAAAAAACAAACAAACACTATACAGTCTGCGAGAAGAGTTTCCAACCTAGAGTTCTCTTCAGGGATTCCCTCACTTCATAGTTCCTCAGAGCATAGACAATGGGATTTAGCATAGGAGTGACAACTGTGTAGAACAAAGACAGTATTTTTTTGACTTCGGGTGAATAGTTGGATTTGGGTCTTAGATAGACGAGGCTCCCACTTCCATAGAACAAAATCACCACAATGAGATGAGATGAGCAAGTTGAGAAGGCCTTGCTTCTACCCTCTACTGTAGACATTCTGAGCATGGTGGTGATGATACGGGTATAGGAGATCAGGATGAGCACAAAAGGGAACATGAGGAAAACAAGGGTGGAGGCTATGGATTGCATTTCATATTGGTGGGTGTCTGTACAGACCAGCTTCAACACTGGTGGGGCGTCACAAAAGAAATGATTGATTTTGTTATGACCACAAAAAGGAAGATTGAAGATCCAAGCTGCTTGCAGCAGTGAGACGGGGATTCCAATCACCCAGACTCCACCCATCAACTTGTAGCAGAAGGTCCTATTCATAACAGTGGCATAGCGCAGGGGGTTGCAGATGGCAACATAGCGATCATAGGACATAGCAGCTAAAAGAAAACACTCTGCACATCCAAAGTGGAAGAAGCAGTACATTTGAATGGCACAGCCGACGAAGGAGATAGTTTTGTCCTTCACCAGCAGGTTGATGAGCATTAGAGGGACTGTGTCCAAAGTGAAGCAGATCTCAATGAAAGCCAGGTTTCTCAGAAAGAAGTACATGGGAGACTGGAGGGCAGCATCCACCATGATGATGACAATAATGAGGATGTTCCCAGTCACTGTAGCAATGTACATTACCAAAACTAGAGGGAACAGAAACAACTCTATGTTTGGCATGCTGGAAAATCCAACCAGGATAAATTCCTTCACCAAACTTTGGTTTCTCCACTTCATTTCTTCGAAAGGATTTCTGTTAGAAGATGTAGTAAGAAGAAGGAGATAGAAGAGGAAATCCATTCAGAAAGTCAATATTATGTAACTCTAATAGTGAGATAGAATCCCCCCTTTCCATTCCTTTATAGTTCCATGTTTGCTGTGTTTCACATTCTACACCTTATTGTTGATGTAACTTCAACCACTGCTGTAATGTATTACTTACACTCAGGCCTCTCAGCAGTCCAGAGGGACCCAGGCCAATTCCAGCTTTTAAGACACTTAAAAAAGTGTCAACATGTGATCTGCATTAAAAACATCAGTGAAATTTAATAAATCGGCAAGTATCTAATCTGAGGCCACCTTTGAGGCCCAATGCCCCCCCCCCCCGAATGACCATGGTTAGAGTATTATGGATAGGGGCTGTGGCTCAGTGGTACAGCATCTGCTTGGTATACAGAAGGTTCCAGGTTCAATCATCGGCATCTCCAGTTAAAAGGACCAGGCAGTATGTGTTGTGAAAGACCTCTGCCTAAGACCCTGGAGAACTGCTGCCAGTCTGAGTAGACAATACTGACCTTGATGGACCAATGGTCTGATTCAGTATAAGGCATCATCATGTGTGTTCACTAGGGTACAGGGAATCTGTTCAAATCCCCACTCTTTCAGGAACCATGGCCAGTCACGATCTCTCGGCACATTTAACCTCACATACTTCTTATACTGTGAGTTCACTGGGGGAAAGATGGAATTAAAATTTTCTAGACTAAAATAAACTTAATTTCAGCACAGTTTGCCATAGTTTCTAGTGCCTCCAGTCCAGTCACACTAGTTATTCCTTATTTCTATATCATTGCTCAAATTTAAACGAATAAAATACTACCTTGATTTGGGGGTTTTGTATGATTACATCTAGATGGTTTTCACACACAAGAACAAAGATTGCCAACTCTGACTGGGGAAATTCCTGCATATTGGGGGCATTATCATGGTAGGGCAGAGGTTTTTTGGGGGGGAGAGTTTGGCAGTGGTGTGATGCCATAGTCCACCCCCCAAAGCTGTCATTTCCTCCAGAGGAAGTGATCTTTGTCATCTGGAGATCCGCTGTGTACATCAGAGAACTCCAGGCTGCACCTGGAGGCTGTTAAAACTAGAAAACATCTCCGAGGGCATTTTTAGAGTACTGTCTAAAATAATTTTTGTACAACCCTACAGTGATGTGTGAGTAGAAAGGGAAATGTACGTAGCACAACCAGAAGTGCAGTGACTGCAGCAACGCCAAGAACCTCAATATGATTTTTTAAATAAAATAACACTCAAACGGAACATTGGAATGTACAGCAGTCCACATAGTTTAATTTAATTTGATTTTGAAGTTGTACAAGAAGAAATATCCCATGCTATGTATAACAGCCAGTGGAGATACAGTGGATGGATCCAGCACAAAATCTTTAATTGCATGAGACACAAGCATCTAGGTTAAGCTAGATTTTAGTAATAGCTGCCCAACATCAGCACACACACACACACACACACACAATCCATAACTTTTGAATGTGGGTTGTAAATTAATAGGGCTGCCTACCACAGCTACTAGCATTTTGGGTAAACCTACACTGTCTTCAAACCTGACAAATGTTGCTGCTGGCCTTTAAAACTCTAGCCTGCACACAAAACAGTTCTGAGAGATGCTATGTCATATCTTCCTTCCCCTACATGCTACTCAAGCTTGGGGCTGTCCCCCTCTTCCCATCCACCTGGCCACTCAAGTCAATGATGGGATGGTTGGAGAACAACCTTTTTTCCATAGATGCCTCAAGGTGCTTGCCAGTGGTCTAGCCTATGTCATAAAAACAACCCATTGCAAAGATGACTATGCCTTAACTAGTCTAAAAACCAGGCTGAATGAAATTCTATGCCAACGCTGGCTGGAGAAAGTGAAAAATGAAGCCCACAATATTCTTACTTTATCCCATTAATGGTAACCAACTATTCCTTTGTGTAGGTGAGCCAACAAGCAGAAAGCCTGCTGAAGGGTGGGAAATACAGCTTAAATAGCTATTGCAATCCTTTGACCATCAGCTTGTCCAGCAGGAGGCATTCCGCTTTGACAATGACCTTTTTCAGCTTCATTCGAAAATTGACTACAACAAAACTATACCTTACAACTAATGATATGCCAATAAAGGTCAATGAATGAATGAATGAATGAATGAATGAATGAATGAATGAATGACTACAACAAAATGCATCCCAGTCCTGTTCACACTGGAAACTGGATCTTGAGATTTCTACAGAAAATATCACATTGCTTGTTTAGGGGCCTTGGTTGTTAACCGCCCTCACTGTAAGTGCTGGAGGTCAATAAAGTCAAATAATGATAATTCCTCCTTCTTCTAGCAGTTCCTTTGTTTAGGCAGGTGCACACAACATCCCGTGTCTTGTTGTAATTGGTCCTACACCCTGTATTAGGCTTCCTACAGATATGGACAACCTCCTCCCCCTTTCATTTTGTGGCTGTGCCTACAAAACGGCTTTGTATAAGGGAGCCTTTGAGGCTTTCCATGAGGGGACGGGAAAATCAAGAACTGCCCTATGCAGATGCCACATTGCATTTGAAGTGGTGTTATGTCTACAACATGGCCTCAGGCAGAAGCAGCTTGTGCCTTCTAATAAAAGTGGTCTATACATTTTAAAATAAATACTAAGATAAACCAATTTGGTAAGTTAGAAGTAATGAGTAGTACCAGCAAAAATATTTTCCTGCTTCAACATTTCCCTCCAAGAATACTTAAAACTCCATGTCTCCTATTCAAGGAATGCCATACCTACCTCAAACATTCAGAAGGTAACCAATGGTGATTACGTAGGCTGGGTATGCTAACTTTTTATGGTGGTGGTTGAAAAAGTAATTTCCTAGAAATTTTAAAGTGGTGAAAAGAAAAAAGAAAAGAAAAACTATTGTGATGTTTCCCAAGCATCGAACAGTTGTTGTATGCATGTCTTCCTTCCATGTAAAGTGCTATGTTTAGCTCAATGGTAGCATGACTGCTACTTTCAGGAAGAGCTTAGTAAAAGCCATGGTGAGGTAGTATGCTCTCTTTCTGATTTTTAATTAGAACTTTATCTATGGTGTTTTAAAGAACAGAGCTTTGTTGCATTAATCCCAAGTAACCCATGTACCATTAGGGAATATATTTATTCCTTAGTAGGGAAAACATCTGGGAGTTGCTGACTTCCTCCATCTGTGTTATCTCTTAACTACAATAGAGTGCTAGCATATGTATGTCCCACAATATGGTTAGAAGGCACCCAGTACAGCAGTCTCACTACACCTAAACAATTCTATGTTTGGTGAGCTCCTAGCACCAGCCTTGGGTGCCAGAGATGGACATAATCCAACCATGAGAATTTTATAGTTTCGGTGTCATGACCTAGAAAACCATATTGTAGGATGCCTCCTAATCTGTTCTCTATAAGCAAGCCCAGTCAAGTCTTCCCTGAAGCAGTGCCCGCAAGGTCTAGATAGCAGGAAGGGTTGACAGGAACTGAAGGCAAGGACCAGCAACACAACCTTATGCCTAACAGACCAGTTGACCCAGCAAAGCAGTCTTCCCAAGCCTGAGCATAAATTAGTTTGGAGGTAATCAGGTTCAGCTGGCAGGGGTTGAGCTACTGTGGCTGTGCTGAGCTTTGAGAAGGATCCTGCGAAGAAGTAGCAGTTTCACTGCATGGCTCTTGGATGGGGCTGCATGCAGCCAGTCTGGCACCATTTCTATTGGGCTGCTTCAGCCTAGCCTATCTGCTGCCCCTGTTCCTGCAGAGAAGGGATGGGGTCCAGGGGTGCTGTGGGCCCTGGTTTGATATCTCCACAATGGAAGCACAGTGGCTATCTCAGAGAGCCACTTTGGTGTAATGGTTAGGAGTACGGATTCTAATCTGGGAGAACCGGGTTCCTCCTCCTGATGCGGTGATGTCATGCAGAAGTGACATCATCATCATAATTGGGGACGTTGCATGGCAATGCTCTGCATCTTGGACAAAGCCCTATTTTTTTGGCCTAAAACCATAGAGTGTTGCCCCAAAAGCAGAGCATTGCCATGCAACGTCCTGACATGATGAGGTCACTTCTGTGTGATGTCATCACATTGTGGATGTCACTGTGCAATTTCCCTGTTTGGGGGTGAGGCTTCCCCCACCAACCAGTTGGCCAGTGGTGGGCAGAAGCCTGAAAAATCAGGGGAACCTCCACCTGGACCAGGGGTCTGGCAACCCTAACTACAACTGATCTCCGGACTACAGAGATCAGTCCTCCTGGGGGGAAATAGCTATTTGGAGGGTGGGCTCTAAGGCATTATGCCCTGCTGAGGACCCTCCCCAAATTCCTCCCTTCTCAGGCTCTACCCTCAAATATCCAGAGTTGACAGCACAATACTGGTCTAATCTCAGAAGGCAGGAGCACTTGAAACAGGGCTAATACATTGGCCTTTGGCAACCTAGGCCAGCCATAAACTGAGTGTGCCAGCCCACCCAGGCATATGTGAACTGTCTCAATCTGGGCACACCCACCTTGCTGCAACCCCAGCTATCATGGACCTGGGCAAGCTGGTGCCTGCTGGTTCTTCATCCCCACTCCCTCCCTCATGGTGGGAGGTTTGCTCAGATGACCCTAGTGGTCAGATATGTTTAGGAGCATTTCTTTCTGCTTTATGTCGCTCCAGAATATGATACAAATAGACCTAATCTCTGCACTGATTGATGGTGGAAAGTGCCATGAAGTCACAGCTGACTTATGGCGACCCTGTAGCGTTTTCAAGGCAAGAGATGTTCATAGGCGGTTTGCCATGGCTTGCCTCCATGCCATGCCCCTGGTATTCCTTGGAGGTCTCCCATTCAAATACTAGCCAGGGTCATCCCTGCTTAATTTCCGAGATCTGATGAAACTGGACTGATTAAGCCATAACTAATTATGGCAGGAATAGGGTGGGTTGCTCAGTATATGTAGGATGAATAGATGTGTATCAAGAAGCAACAGATGATATAGGGCTGTTACTGCAGCTTGCAATTCCTATTAGGATCCTATTGGGAATAATTAGTAGGACAGAGGTGTTGTGTGGTCACTGCTGATAAGGTGCTACTAAGTAGGTAGATAGCATTTATTGTGTGGGGCCAAAAGCCATTGAAATAATCATGGGCTAATGGTGCTATCCTATGCATCCAATTTTTATTCTTTGCTATAACCTTGCTGATCAGCTCCCAAGTGGTGTCATTAAACATCAAGGGTGCTGCATTGTCAGTTTTCCCATAGGAGAAGTGAGGACACAATAGCTGCTTTAAAGACAGCTTGCAACAAGAATCACCTAGGAGTCACAGCCAGTTTCTGAGCTAACACCCCCCCCCCATTAACCACAAAGAAAAAGGGGGGGACTCTGAAGCTCTTACATTTTCTATAATAGAAACATTCAGTAATTAGAGATTCCAATGCAAATACCTTTCCCCCAATGTGAACTGCAAAAAAGGGCTACTGTTTTTGTGCAGCTCATAAGAGAACGGTGATACTAAATAATCCACTAAATACTAAATAATCCACTTTCAATGCACTTTCCAACCGGATTTTACTGTGTGAACTTGGCATGATCCTGTTGGAAAGTGCACTGAAAGTGGATGGAAAGTGGATTATTTCGCATGTGTGACTGCAGCCACAGTCTGCCAATGACTTTTTTTATTTCCATGAGCTCTCTCAGCACATAAAAATAAATTGTCTGGAATGTCTTCATTCTTCTGATTGTGCCGATAGTTGCTTGTGTAACCTTGCAGTTGTGCTACTATAACACAGTGTATATGGACCGCCTCTTAAATATAAATTGGAAACTCCAATAACACTGCAGTGATCCATTTGTTGTTGAAGGTGGCAAGTGTGGAGACATTACACTTGTGTTTAAAAAGATGTATCTATTGCTAATTTGTTTATGAGGTCAATTCATGGTACTGATCCTTGTCTTCTCAACCGGTGAGTCATGTGTTTAAAAGCTTTAACTCTACTTTGAAGAACCTGTGCACCAGCTGTGCTCATCCATCTGACTACTATTTTTTATTTCCCTTTTCAAGTTGTCCACCCTTTCTGTCAAAGCCCATGTCTCTTCTGTTAAGGCAACTTCACTGTGGAAAATTTCCTAGAGGAGGTAAGAACTCGTCTTGTGCATTTGCAAGAAAAGGGGTGAATCTGTTGTATTTTCTAGGGTTGTTAATGATTGTTATTGTGTATGTGGTTTTATTTTCTATCCTTTGCTTTTTATTGTTTGCTTTTATTTTTCATTGTTTTATAGATTCCGTAAAGTTTCTTCTTGTAAGCTTGTTAGGTAGGCTCTGAATGTTTAATGAATCATAAAGTTGGCTCTGGTCCAGTGTTCCTTCTAAGCTGAGTTAGTATGAACTAGCTCACAGTTTTTTAGCCTCTGGCTCACACATTTTTGTCTTAGCTCAGGAAGGATGGCTCCAGAGCAAACTAATCTATGTAGTAGCCAACTCACTCACTCGCTCGCAATTCTAATGCCAGTAGCTCAAAAAGTAGAATTTTTGCTCACAAGACTCCACAACTTAGAGGGAGCATTGCTCTGGTCATATCTGTTCCAGTAATAAAACTGGAGATGCATGTATCTTGTCATAGGACCTGGGAAACATAGAGAGCTGGAGAAAAACCACTCAACAAAATCAAGAGATCTACTCAAATACGTCAAAAATCGCCAAGCAGCATGAGAGATATTGTTAGAGACCAGTCAAAGAGAATTCTTGAACATGGGCAATTATGATCTGTTTGTACTTGGCAAACTGTTGCTTTTGAAATTTGTGATGGGAGAACAGAGAAAACTTGTAAATGGAGAATAAAAATCAGAAACCTCAGGAGTTTCAGTGGCAGTGGTATCATGGATCCATATAAGGAGTAAGAAATAGGTGAGGTTCTATCAGAATCCTGTCCAGAACTATCATTTCCAGTAAAAATGGAAACATTTCCCTGACCTTGGCAGCCCAGGCAAGCCCAATCTCATCAGATCTTGGAAGCGATGCAGGACCAACCCTGGCAAGTACTTTGAAGGGAGACCTCCAAGGAATACCAGGGCTGGGGCGCAGAAGCAGACAGTAGTAAAGTAACTCTGAAACATCCATGCCTGCTAGGGGTCAGTAGAAATCAACCACATGCACATGCACAATACTCAACAAAGATATATTTTTTTTTAAAAAGGAAACATTTCCAGAGTTAATGGGGACATTTTGCTTGTCAATGGCTTTTAGGTCCATTCTTGAAATTAACAGAGGCTGTCAGCTCAGGAAAGTAAAGATGTTTTCATTTGCCCCTTCCTTGCCTCACAAGCCTTGGGGCAGTGACTAGAGCAGCCTACAGACTACCTATGATTATGCTATTTTTTTAAAAAAACAATATTTTAACCAGTGTTCCCTCTAAGCTTAGTGTGAGCTAGCTCATAGATTTTTTTTTTAAGCTTCTAGGACACACATTTTTGTCTTAGCTCAGGAAGGATGGCTCCAGAGCAAATTAATTAATGCAGTAGCCAAATCACTTGCTCGCAACTTCAATGCCAGTAGCTCACAAAGTAGATTTTTTTTGCTCACAAGACTCCACAGTTTAGAGGGAGCTCTGCAGTTTTAACAGTTTTAACTGCTACTTTCTTCTTCTCCTCCTCCTTGATCAAATGAGTCGCTTCCACTAACATTAGTGAGTTAAGTTTAAGTCGCAAGCTTTTATAGTGGTATGGGTCAAATGTGTACATTATGTAGCTAAACCAGGCTCAAATGCTGCAAAGGTGTTCCAGTTTTATTTGCTTCCTATTTGTTGATCACTGGCCCCATTCACACAGAGCATTTGCTGCGCTAAAGATACGGATGATAGGTGGATTTTCCGGGCGCGATCACACTGCAACATCTGGGAAATGTATTGGACCCGTGACTAACGCGTGGCTTTGTGCCAAAGATAAAGAGTAAAAAACTAGTACTTACGATGTACTAGTTTCCAGAAAACGCGGGGCAAGGGCGGGCATCTGATCGCGTCCCGTCCTAGTCCTGTCGCAAGCCGGTTAGTTTTTTAAAAAAAAGTCTTCACAGGATGCGCACAAACGATCATGTGCATGCTCACCTTTTGGTGAGAAAAAAAAATTCCCGTTGGCCACGGAAGCGGCGCCTAGCGATTGCTGGTGTGATCGTGCCGCACCACTTCTTTGCCGCACTGCAGGATAGTCATGTGATCGGCACCTCACTCCCTAACCATGGGTCTTTGACAGGACGTGTGATCGGGCGGTCACAAGTTATTTTGCTTTGGGGGAAATAGCCATGCTTCCCCCCCCCCCATTTTCTGGCCAGTGTGACCGGGGCCACTGAGTATTTTATAGTTATTTTATTGGATTGATGACATCTATTACCATTTTTCCTTAGTATAAAAATATTTGTGATTGATGTTATATTGATCTGTGTAGGAAATTGTTGCCACTTTCTAATAGATGAGACCTTTTAACCAGAAAGGACAGGGATTAAACCCAAGACGGTCTATATGCAAAGCATGTGTTTCTTCATAG
This sequence comes from Gekko japonicus, assembly GCF_001447785.1. Lineage (NCBI taxonomy): Eukaryota > Metazoa > Chordata > Lepidosauria > Squamata > Gekkonidae > Gekko > Gekko japonicus. Next base: position 114,981 of record NW_015168111.1, read on the forward strand.
AGCCACAGAACTTCCCTGATTAAGTCAGATCATTGGTCTCTAGATCAGGCTTGTCTTCAGTGGCTGGCAGCAGGTATCCAAATCTCAGGCCAAGAAAATCTCATAGCTCACATCCTTTAACTGGAAAGGACTGATTCTCTGACCTACAGCAAAGCATGCAATCTACCATTGAGCCATAACCTCTTGTTTTCATTTTTTATGTAATGTTTTGCCTGTCATTATATTGTGATTGCATTTTATATCATTTGTCTTGTGGAAAACTGTTTAATTATTGGAGATTGTATGAAATAGCTATATATGTAAAACATAGAATCATAGAGTTGGAAGGGACCTCCAGGGTCATCTAGTCCAACCCCCTTCACAAAGCAGGAAATTCACAAATACCTCCCCCACACACACCCAGTGACCCTTGCTCCATGCCCAGAAGATGGCAAAAAACCCTCCAGGATCTTTGGCCAAACTGGCCTGGAGAAAAATTGCTTCCTGACCCCAAAGTGGCAATCAGCATTTCCCTGGGCGTGTAAGAAAGGGCCATGAGAACTAAACACTGATGCAACCCTCCCTGCCCTCCCTTCTTGGGATCTGCCTAATTTCACAGAATCAGCATAGCAGTCAGAGGGCCATCTAGCATCTGTTTAAAAACCTCCAAAGAAGGAGAGCCCGCCACCTCTTGAGGGAGAAACAGTGGGAGAAATGTGGGAGAAACAGTGAGAACAAAGTCTTTCCCTGGCAGAAGGACTTAGTTATGTTGGAGGCAGGCTTGTCACTTATTGGAGTCACTGGATCCTATCTATTATGAGTGGAATCCAAACAGTTTTTCCTCTGAAGAACAATGAAGGAGTGGTTCTGATCACCAGAAATGGCTATGCTGGAGATCATGGGATCTTACATGGACAAAAGCCAAGTGGAATGGGGGCTGCTTTAAGGAAGACAATTGGGTAAGACTAAGCAAAAAGGCTTACTGGAACCAGACTATCTTCTTATTATTAGTTTACTGAGGCCCCGGTCACACGGAGGATTTTGGCCTGGGAGAGGGACGGATCGGGGGCGCAGCAAACGGGCGCGATCTCACCGCAACATCTGGGAAGCAGCGCGCACCCGTCCCTGATCCCGCCCTAAACCCGGAAAAGCTGCTGCAAAAAAGAACCTCCTACAGAGGAGGACTTACCTGACGCACCGCAGCAAGCGTGGCCGTGGGATCGCCGCTGTGCCCGTCGTCCAGAGCAATCCAGGCTCCCTGCCGAACTGCGCACGCGCACACATGTGCAGTTCGGCAGCCTCGCTCTCCTTTCAGTAGCTTCCCCCCCAGCAACTGATCGTGCCAGGGAGGAACTGTGCGGCGGCTCAGGGGATCTATGTGATCCCGCCGCC
>NW_015168111.1:116390-160877 GCF_001447785.1 Gekko japonicus
CCTTGGGCCTTCCCCCCCCCCCCCCCGTGTGGCAGGAGCCTCAGTTAGTTTTAATCTGGTAATTTTATAATAGATTTGGGATACAACAATCTGATTATATTCTTGTATTGTATTTTTGTGAACCACTTCAAGGATTTTGTTTATGAGGCAGTCAAAAGATGACCATTTAAAATAACATTTTTTTACAAGTTTCAGTAGCAGATGCCAGTTGCCCTGTAGTAGAATGATAAACAATTGATGTGTTATCATTGTATCTTTGGAAGGATAACTATAAAACTATGAGGGTGATACCTATAGAGCAGGTAGTTTGAACATTTATTAATTTTAAGGTCACTAACAGTGATTTTTTTCTTTTTCAAATTTATCCAGAATTCATTTGTTGTTGGAAAACAAGCTAATTCATTTTCCAGAGGTCTTTGCCTGATAACATGGGAAAAAGAATAAAAGGAATACTTCAAAGTAGCAAGCAGGAAAGAAAGATTTCTACATATTTTCCCTGAAACAATCAATACAGCTAAAGTAAAGAACTCCAAGAATTTTCTCTGCAGCAAACTCAGGAAAAAAATCTATAAGGAAAGAATTCTGTACCTGAACATAATCTGTAATTACTCACAGTATTGGTTTGTGTGTTATTTCCAAGACTGTATTTTAAATATTTGGTCCTAGTTATAAATCATGACTGGATCTAATGAGACTGTAGTCAGTGAATTTATTCTTTTGGGCTTTTCTAATTTAGGACAACTCCAGATTCTCCTCTTTGGTGTATTTCTTGTTGTCTACCTGGCAACTCTGACAGGAAACACCCTCATCATCATTTTAACAAAAACAGACCCTGCTTTGCACAGCCCTATGTACTTCTTCCTCAGAAACCTGTCCTTTGCAGAAGTTGGCTTTGTGTCATCTACTGTCCCAAAGATGCTTGTGAACCTCCTCTCAGAGAAAAAGACCATCTCTTTGTTAGGATGCCGAGCGCAGACATATTTTGTCTTCTTCTTTGGGACTATGGAGTGCTTCCTTTTAATTGCAATGGCGTATGACCGCTTTGTTGCCATATGCAAGCCTCTGAGGTATCCAGCTGTAATGAACAAGAAGATCTGTAGGCTGATGGCATTGGCGGCTTGCGCCTCAGGCTTTCCAGTTGGGACAGTACAGAGCTCATGGCTTTTTAGTTTTCCATTTTGCAGGACCAATGTAATCCCCCATTTCTTCTGTGATACTCCACCACTTCTTGAGTTGGTCTGTGGAGACACTTCTAAGTTTGAGCTATTTTCTCTCATTGGCACCTTTATCATAATATTGGCTCCCTTCACACTGATCCTTATCTCTTATATTCGTATTATAAGCACAATTTTAAGGATGCCTTCTACTGAAGGGAAGCAGAAAGCCTTCTCCACTTGTTCTTCACATATTATGGCAGTGACTCTGTTTTATGGCACATCCAGTTTGACTTACTTTCGGCCGAGGTCAAACTATACTCCAGAGATCAAACAACTGCTTTCTCTCTCATATACCATTCTCGTACCCATGTTAAACCCAATCATCTATAGTTTACGGAACAAGGAGATGAAGGGTGCATTCACTAGACTGCTGAGGAGAAAAATGAGTTGATGGATGTACAGTCTTTTTCACATTACAAAAGTTTGAATTAAAAAAAAGAATGATGCTACAAGAAACTACTGAATATTGCATAAATTGTTCTTTTGTGTCCTTTGGGGAAATTATTTATAAGCATTTCCATAGAAGACAATATGAGAGATGATTTTTTTTACAATGTCCTACAATGAATGCAATGAGAGATGATTTTTTTTTACAATGTCCTACAATGAATGCAGCAATGGCAGCTTTCATGTACATTTTCTCTCTCCACATGAACCTTCCTCTGTCGGTCTCTCGTTGAGTGGTGTTTCTTTGACTGTTATGTTTACCAGTTTGTGTATAGGTAGGGAATGCTGAGCTGAAAATTCGTAAAGAGGAAAGTGGTTGTGTTATGTTATGTTGTAAGGATAGCTGTGCCCTGAGCATGATGGCCTAGGCTATTCCAATCTTGTCAGAGCTTATAAACTGATCAGGGTCAGCCCTGGGTTAGTACTTGGATGGGAGACCTCCAAGGAATACTCCAGTCATGACATGGAGGCAGGCAATAGCAAACCACCTCTGAATGTATCTTGCCTTAAAGACCCTGTTGGGTCCTCATGAGTCAGCAGTGACTTGTTGGCACTTTCCTCCACCAAGGATAGCTGTGCATCATACTGTTAAAAGTGATGTGAAAAATCAGGACTAAATTCATTATCACACATGGTTAGGGAAGGGATGGGCTTAACTACAAAGTTCAGGTTTTGTTATTTTTTCTGCTGCTCGTGGATGTCTCATGAAGGGCCTGAAACCTCAGCTTGCTCTTTGATCAGCCCATTCTTGAAGAATACTATCAAGAAAAGGAAGAGATTGGATTATACCCTGCCCTTCACTACTCGAAGGAGTCTCAGAGTGGCTTACAATTACTTTCCCTTCCCCTCCCCACAACAGACACCCTATGAGGTAGGTGGGGCTGAGAGGGTTCTCTTGAGAACTGCCCTTGAGTGAACAGCTTTGAAAGAACTTATAACTGACCCAAGGTCACAACAGCAGCTGCATGTGGAGGAGTGGGGAATCAAACCTGGTTCTCCCAGATTACAGTCCGCACTCCTAACCATTACACTGAACTGGCTCTCTAGTATTTTATGGTTTATGTTGCAGAACATGGCACCCTAGTGATGTGCGATTACCATTCCACTTTGGACCCTCTGAGATGCTGAGACACTCAATGTTTGTCCCGATTCCCCACCCACAGTGCACTGCTCTCTTGAGTGTACTCAGCTCCTGGAGGGGTCCTTGTGTCTCTCTGGGTATCTGTGCTGCGACCAGCTGGTCTATTAGAGTATTTCCTGCGGAGAGGCCAGCACTCCTAGTACTCCATTTGTGTCACCATTTACAGGCTCTGCCTAGTGCCCACATCACCCACTTTCACTCCAACTAGACTTCATGGGGACAACTTTTAAATCATTTGTGCCCTTCCGATGATCTAGCAGTCTATTGACCAACTGACTCTTTTAGCAATGTCTTTGAGTGGAGCATATTGTGGGCTCTTTTCACATTACCATTCTAAACTGGATGTTATTCATTCTTGGCCTATCGTCAAGTTAAGCAATACAGGGATGGGGGTTTCACATAGCGATTTTGGGATATGTAACGATTCCTTGTTTATGTGTGTGTGTCTCTTTAAAAGTTTGGTTGCATGTTAGATAGTCTAGAGTGCTTGAAGAGACAAGTGTGGTGTGATTGGTGATTGACAGAGAGGGGGAGGGGTTTTGGGAAGTGTTTCTGAGTGGATGAATATTTATGTCTGTCAGGAGTGACAGTTAGGAGGTTTGACAGTTGATAAAGACAGTTGTTAAGTTCTGATTTCTGTGAGAGAAGCAGAAGTTCAGTTAATTTGTGTGGATGAGAGGAGTGAGACACATCCCTGTGTGGGATAAGTTCATTCTGAGGTCTGAGGGAGAGAGACAGTCTTGTGTGCGATACAAGAGATTAAGTTCTGTGTATGAAGAAAAGTTGAATGTATAAGGAAACAAAAGTTAAATGAAAGTCTGAGTGACAGACTGGAGAGAAATAGGAAACGTATATGACCCTGAGTAATGAGTTAAAAAGTTACTTGAAAAATCCCTGTCAGAAAGGGAGCAGATCTTGTGCGAGACACAACAAAATTGTTACAATTATTCACATTACTGGTTACATTGTTCTACACTTTTATTTATGAACTGTTTCAATAAATCTACTCTTATTTAAGCATACCAGCTCTGAAAGACATACTTCCTCAGGCACCACATTAGTACCTCGAAAGCCTAAAACCTCAACCTACCTACCCAGTGATAGCCAAAAGAAAGTATAAAGGTTTGGAAAGCCTAAAATTTCCTGGTGGCAGCCGGATATACCCAGTAGAACAAAACATAAAGAACACTTTTAAAGGGAAACCAGACCTCCCCAGATAAGGGGTCATCACAGAAGCGCTTTGGTCATTTCAAACAGTGTTACTTCCCCCCCCCTGCCCCTTTTGCCAACGTGTGATCTTCCTATAAGGGTTTTTTAAATGTTCTATAGTGAGCACTATCTCGCTGAACCAATCTCTCACTTTACCACTTCAGCGACCCCATTGAGATGCTTGAACTCTCATCCTCCTTTGCGTTGCCTCTTTTCCTTGGAATACATGGGGAAAGTGTAAACATCCTTACCTGCAGATTTACATGAGACTGCTTCAGTACATATACTTTTGAGTCAATCACGGGAGGCTCTCAAACAGCAACTCTGAAGCAGAAAACCCTTTTTCTGCTAACACAGTTAGAGAGACAGTCTTGTGTGCGATACAAGAGATTAAGTTCTGTGTATGAAGAAAAGTTGAATGTATAAGGAAACAAAAGTTAAATGAAAGTCTGAGTGACAGACTGGAGAGAAATAGGAAACGTATATGACCCTGAGTAATGAGTTAAAAAGTTACTTGAAAAATCCCTGTCAGAAAGGGAGCAGATCTTGTGCGAGACACAACAAAATTGTTACAATTATTCACATTACTGGTTACATTGTTCTACACTTTTATTTATGAACTGTTTCAATAAATCTACTCTTATTTAAGCATACCAGCTCTGAAAGACATACTTCCTCAGGCACCACATTAGTACCTCGAAAGCCTAAAACCTCAACCTACCTACCCAGTGATAGCCAAAAGAAAGTATAAAGGTTTGGAAAGCCTAAAATTTCCTGGTGGCAGCCGGATATACCCAGTAGAACAAAACATAAAGAACACTTTAAAAGGGAAACCAGACCTCCCCAGATAAGGGGTCATCACAGAAATGCTTTGGTCATTTCAAACAGTGTTACTCCCCCCCCTGCCCTTTTTGCCCAATGTGTGATATTCCTATAAGGGTTTTTTTAATGTTCTATAGTGAGCACTATCTCGCTGAACCAATCTCTCACTTTACCACTTCAGCGACCCCATTGAGATGCTTGAACTCTCATCCTCCTTTGCGTTGCCTCTTTTCCTTGGAATACATGGGGAAAGTGTAAACATCCTTACCTGCAGATTTACATGAGACTGCTTCAGTACATATACTTTTGAGTCAATCACGGGAGGCTCTCAAACAGCAACTCTGAAGCAGAAAACCCTTTTTCTGCTAACACAGTTTGCATGGGGGGAAGTTTCAATTTGTGTGTGGGAAAGTGTTAACCAGACTACAGAGATCAGTTCCCCTGGAGAAAATGAATGCATTGGAAGGTGGACTGTATAGTATTCATCGTACCCCACTGAGGTCTCCTGTCTTCCCTAGGTGCCAAATCTCCAGGAGTTTCCCTGTCTGGAACTGGCAACCCCACTAATCCGAGAAGGACCTGGCAACCCTTCCAAGCACACTGGATTGTAATCTGACTTGTTATTAGGATTGTTATTTTTTCCTTTTATGGACATAAATAAAAATTTATCTTGCAATTACAAGATATTTTCAAATTCTCTTGCATTTGTGTGTTTGTGTATGCACGCGTGCTCACTCATTGCAATCCAGGTCTGATAACAATCCAGTGTGCTTGGAAGGGTTGTCAGGGCCTAATACATTAATTAAAAAAATACACTATTCCTCACATAAGCTTTGTTACTCCTCGGAGGTGTAAAGTGCTTTTGATGTTTAATGATAAGCTCTAATATAGAATTATTAAAGAAAGATTACATGAACTTTACTCTCTGATGAAGAAATGAAATGCCTGAGACTACCTGGGATTTACATTAGTAGTACATCATTTTAAAGAGTTTAAGGGATTGTCACACCTATGTGGATGTATTGTGGAGTTCTAAGCCTTGCCAAGTTCATTTTGGCACATAGTGGATGTTCCATGGCTTCTGAAAATATTGATCCAGTTCAAGATCTGTAACTTTATTGATACCATTGTTTAAAAAGGACCTTTTCCCACTTTGGTGACTTTGTAAATACACACCTTTGTTTTGTAATCCATGAGCTCTCTATCTTGTGATTGGCTTATCTTATTGTTTTTTTCTTCATTGTGTATGTATGAAACAATAGAAAAGTGGATATTAGAATACTTATGAATATTTCATAATACAAAAACAGAAAAACCCTTAGATTTGATACTGAATATTTATTGTTTAAAAAGCATACAGTATTTAGTTTAGGCTATTAGATTAGGGCCTAACACATTGCAGTACAGGACATAGTCTGCCTTCAGACTGGCAGTTTGGCCTGATATAGCTGTGTTCCCTAATGGATTAAACTGGCAGGGTCACACAGCCACATCTGTCACCCATTCCCCAGTCCTACTCACCCTGTTGTATGACAAGTTGGAAATAATGTGGTATTTTTGGTTCCCTGTGCATTCATCATGCATGGCTGGATGTCTGAATATGGGGGAGTGCACGGAGAATGGATTTGCAGTCTGAACCATTTCTGCCACTGGGTTGGGGTTTTTTTGGGGTGGGGAGTTTCTGCCTATATGGGCATACACCCAACTGCATTTAAAAAAAATGACCAGGCAGTGTGCTCCGTGGCTGAGGGGCTGCAGCAATGTAGATGAGTGCCCATGGGACAGCTGTGCGGGTGACCCACAGCAGGTTGTGCCATCTCGTTGGTATGCCCTGCAATACTTCAAAGAGCTACAATTAGAGGTAGTGCCATATCGTTCCAAGCCATCAGTCTGACCATAGCCATACAATACTAATCATACACTCCCTGTGCTTCACCAGTAAATAAATAAATAAATAAATGCAAAGCTGCTTATCCTGTTAGGATTCATAGTGTGGGAAACAAGCACCTTCTACAACAGTCAGGGAAGCCATGGGTTCTCCAATGGGGATCATAATTAGCAGAAGTGCTGGTATATTCTGGCCTTTGCTTATCAGTTGCTGGCAATGGCCCTCTGACTTGTCTTCCTTGTTATTCTCAGAGCAATTATCTCACAGTAGTTAAGATCCAAGAGAGACGCTATGTCAGATTTTTCATGGGGGAAGAGAAATAATAAATAGTCACAGGTAGCATTCCAAAAGTAGTTTTCATTGGACATCACTGTGGAGCCACTACCCATAAAAAAGCCAGGTAAGGAATTCAAAGCTCTTAAACTTTATAAGAGATACATGATTTAGGAGCTAGAGTCTCCAAAGCATAAAAACAAGTTAAGGCAAAGACATTTTTCTGCAACTTGGACAGCAATTCTTGTGTTTGTGTGTGTGTGTGTGTGTGTGTGTGTGTGTGTGAGAGAGAGACTGAGAGAGAGAGAGAGAGAGAGAGAGAGAGAGAGAGAGAGAGAGAGAGAGAGAGAGAAGATTAATGAATTTCTATTAATGATTTTCAGAAATAATTAGTAGTTTTATGAATTGCTTCATAAAACTGAAGCAATGATTTTCGATCTCAGCCGTTTGTACTTCTTGGCTTATTTCTGTTTGCACAGAACAGTGGTAAATATTTTTAGGAAGGAAACTTTTTATCAATGACCACAAATAAGCGGCTTTACTATATTGCTCAAATCTTCTCTAAGGAAGCTTTGAAAAATCCCCTGTCTCCCAAATTTCCCATGAATTTTGAGATTCCAAAGTGGCATTTACAATTTAATTGTGTCATACTTTTGGAAATCTAGTTACACCAGGTTTTTGGCATTTTGTCTCTGTCCTCCTTCCACACCAAGCATTATGGATTATAAGAAAATTCCTTTCATGAAATCTGATCAATGTTCATGAACTGTATTATCTGTCATTACTATAGTGGGGGGAAATAAGATGTGAATTAACTAGAATCTAAGGCTAATGTCAACTGCATACACGTACGTTCTGAAAACTGATTTTTGAGATTCTCTATGCTAAAAGCAGAAAAAAATCAGTTCAAGGAGAATTCTGGAGAACTGCACAAGAAGAATGGAATGGGGAAAATTAGTGCTCACAGGTTTCATACCTTAATTGGGGAGATTCATTGGGGAGGGACTGTGGCTCACTGGAAGAGCCTCTGTTTGCTATGCAGAATGTCCCAGGTTCAATCCCTGGCATCTCCAGTTGAAAGGATCAGGGAGTAAGTGATATGAAAGATCTTTACTGAGTCCCTGAGAAGCTGTTGTCAGTCTGAGTGAGCAATACTGACAGTGATGGGCCTATGGTATGACTCAGTATAAGGCAGCTTCATGTGTTCATTATTACTTGTCTTGAAGTACACATCTCCATGGAGTGTAATGTTCATTTTTATTGCAATTGCTCTCCTGGAACATTCCAGATTAGCTCTGCATATATGTAGAATGTGTAAATATTTGTACTGACCGCATAAACTAATACAAGTTCAAGTATAACTATACAGATTGCCTTAAACTGTGTTGTGGAAAGCTCAGGAAGCTTCAGAACTTCAGAGGAAAAGAAGAAGCAGCAGCAGCTATGCAATATCAGAGGCCAAGTTCAGACTGGCAGGTTGAAGCGGGAGGGAGTCATGGCAAAAAAGACCCAGAACAAACTGTTTCAGGTTTTCCCATTCACACTGCAGTGACTGATGCGGGAGCATACCGGGAGGAGGTGCAAGAGAGCGTTCACACTGTTGGCCCGCCCCTTTTTAGTAATCTGGAGATATGCACTTATGCGCATAAGCGCACAAGAAGAAACCGTGGTTTTCGGCGTGCACACTTTGTTGGTGTGGGACGGACATGGGATAATCATGCTTTCCAGGGTTTGATACCACTTTCACCTGGTATCTTTTAAACTCGGGAGGGAAGCGTTACGAGACGGGTTGAGTACGGCTGGGGAACGCTGGACAGATGTGCCTGTGTGAATGGCCCCTTTAATCCGTTTGTGAAATGTTTCTGGCTCGTGCCTATATTGGGGCAAACTGCCGGTCTGAACTCGGCCAGAGATCTCCTAACCAAGCTCTTTTCCCTTACTCCATTTTTATGCTCTTCTTTAGCCACGATGAGCAAAAATAGAGATGAAAGGAAAGAGTCTTACCACTCCCAAACCTCAGTGTCAGTAATATGATTCTGAAAGTGGGGAGTTTAACCACCAATAGAGAAACTCTGCTCATGTGTATGGTATCTCAGTGGCCTTGGGAGAAAAAGTTTACCTGTGGATTTGTAGAATCCAAATGCCTAGTACTGGAGTGCTAAGTAATTAAGTTGCTATCTTCCAATAGCCTGATTTGAAAATGCTACTATTGAACACAGTACAACCAAGATTGTCAGATAAGACATAGGAGAATTGCTAATTTGTGATGGATCCGAAATATCACTTGAATTATTTTTTACCAGCTATTGTGTTTTCCGGGTCTCTTTGATAGCCCTATGAATCTTAAATTATGATATCATAAACTGAGATAAAAGAACATTTTGAAGTGATAATGGAAGATCATGATTTTGTACCTTTTTTTTTTGCTTAGAAATCAACAATGCGCTGATGTCATGGAAAATACTAAGAATGCTCTCTACACTGAGATAAGGCAGACACACAAGGCTGAGAAAACAATATAATTGCTAGTGTTGGTTAAAATTGTAATTTTGGATTTAGATTCTATTTCTTTTCTGCTCAAACTGTTCACTTTGCCTCCCTTCTTCACAGCATCCCCACATCACACATGGCTTTTGTTTTTACAGATTCCACAATTCCTGCGGAAGTCTTTTTGGTGGTCAAAAGGGGGGCTTCCTTCATCTTTCACCAAAGGAAAAGCTGATAGAATCTTCCTCAAGTAGGATCTCCAGAAAGACAGCATGGACATTTTCTAAATAAACATACAAACATTTTTTAAAAAAATTGGGACATAAACAATGGTCTGGTCAAATCAGACTGGGATAAAAGAATTCAATCTTTTGGGGTTTTCCAACCTAGGCCAGCTCCAGACTCTCCTCTTTGTTGTGTTTTTTCTTATCTACATGGCGACTCTGATGGGAAACACCCTTATCATCTTGATAACAAGAATAGACACTGCCTTGCACAGTCCTATGTACTTCTTTCTCCAAAATCTGGCTTTTGCAGAAGTTGGCTTCATAACACTAATTGTCCCCAAAATGCTTGTGAACCTTCTTGTAGAGAAAAAGACCATTTCCTGGTCAGGATGCAGGTTACAGATTTTTGGTGTTGTCTACTTTGTTACCATGGAGTGTTTCCTATTCATTGCCATGGCTTATGACCGGTTTGTGGCCATATGCAATCCTCTAAGGTACACTGTCATAATGAATAGGAAGTTCTGTATGCTTCTGGTAATTGCAGTGTGGGCCTCAGGATTTCCTGTTGGGACACTACAGGTTACATGGCTGTTTAGTTTCCCATTCTGTGGGTCCCTTACAGTTCCCCATTTCTTTTGTGATGGTCCACCAATTCTACACTTGGTCTGTGCAGACACTTCCAACTTTGAACTATATTCTCTCATAGGTACTCTTCTAATTATACTGTGTCCTTTCTTACTGCTTCTGGGCTCTTATACCCATATTATCAACACCATCTTCAGAATGCCTTCGGCTGAGGGGAGACGGAAAGCCTTCTCCACTTGCTCTTCACATATGATTGTAGTGACTCTGTTTTATGGCTCAACCAGTCTGACTCACTTCCGACCTAAATCAAGCTATTCCCCAGGAACCAGACAGTTGCTTTCTCTCTCCTACACTGTTTTCACACCCATGCTGAACCCTCTTATCTATAGCTTGAGGAACAAGGAAATGAGGGCTGCCTTGAATCGGTTGCTGAGTCAGAAAAGGAAATGTATTGGGGTGTCCAAGAGCTTTCAAATCTCAAAACCTTAAAAGTAAGGAAGAGAATTTGATCCAACTAAATTTTCCACCAGTGAATGAAGGAGATGGGAGTCTCCTTTTACCACCAAAAAAGCTATGCTAGGAATCATGGAACATGCATGGGTGAATGGTATGTAGAAGGGGTACTATACTAAATAGTGGTAATAGACACTATTGAGTGAAATATCTGGCTGAATCCAACCAGGGTTTTTTTAAAATAGTTTACAGGATTTCACTCTCTGTGGCTTTGACCCCAAAATACAATGTATTAAAGCTCTCCTTTAGTAGCTATTGGGGCTGATAATAGTTTACAGTTCATGCAAACAATAAAGCAATGTCCATCCTACAGTTTTTCCATATTTCTAGTATCTGCCCATAACATTATGAAAATATATCCATATACAAATTACTAGAATTACTGCATAATAATACAGAAGTTCCTCTGCCAATATCCAATTGTTACAGTACAGTTTTTCCATATGTCTAGTATCTGCCCATAATATTATGAAAATATATCCATACACAAATTACTAGAATTACTTCATAATAATACAAAAGTTCCTCTGCCAATATCCAATTGTTACAGAAAACCAAACAAAACAGAGTAATCAGCTATTCAAAAGTCCTAAAAAACTGAAGTTTTATTCACGGCCCTGAAAATCAATAAGGTTTGTGCAAATATCTTCTGAAAGTGTTCCAAAAAAGGACAGTGGTGATTGGAAAAGCACAACATTTTGTGGATGCAAAGAATCATAGATGAGACAGAGGCCTTTTATATATGGGTGTTTTCCCTCACTTTTACTGTGCATGTCTGTCAGATTTTCTTTATTGTTCTGCATTTTACCTCACTTTCACCCTGCATTGGGTTTTATTTTTCATTATGCAATGATTCCCCCCCCCCGCCACCTTCAGCATTCATATCATTTTCCAGTCACTGTTTCCCAAGGGTTTCTGAGAATGGTTTTGTGTTGATTTTCCCTTGCTTTGATTTTTTGAGATAAAGGTAATTCAAAAGCATACAGATTCCATTGGATTTTCCTCCCACCTCCTTTCCTGCCCCTCGAAGGTCTCTCCACTGCCCACGTGGAGGTCATTCCACCCAATCTGCCATCATTCATAACTGTGCAAGCTCCTTTGTCCCTTATTTTACATTTTTTTTACAAGTAGCATGAGTCTAGCATTAATCTCCTAATGTTAGACTCACACTGCTTGTAAAAAAATTAAATGTGAAACAATGAGGGAAAATGTGGAGCTTGCATATCGATGAATGGCAGAGGAGGCAAAGTGGGCAGAATGACCTTATTTTACATTTGTTTAAAGTGGCATGAGAAGCTCTAGGATTCACCACTGCAATTCCCATCACCATCCTGAAGTGGATGGCACCAGAGCATATAGTTTCGGGGTGCGCACAAAAAAAATAAATCAGTGTTTTCTGGAGTTGGTATACAAAACCCGAAAAATATTGTTATACACTGATATACTGATAGGGAAATAATTGGTCTTGCTGAATTTATTCGGCTCCATACCTTCCCTTCCCTCCCCGAGTTGTGCTGCAGCAGTGGCATGCCTAAGTGACAGAAAGAAACACATTTAAAGAGACTGCAATCTCTTTAAATACATTCCTGCCCCTTGCTGAGGTGTGCAGCCACTGCAGTGTGACTCAGGGTGATTCAGTGTGACTCCCTCCCCAAGTCATACTGCAGTGGTGAATCACCTTAGCAAAGAAATGGAAGGCTTTGAATGCCTTCCCTTCACTTGCTGATGCGTTCCCCCTCTTTCCCCCAGAAGTGGTGTGAGTTCACCTGGAACTTGCAGTGAGTGAACTTGTACCACCTCAGCTGATCTTTCCCTTTAAATGGCTTTTGCAAAGCCAAGCCACATGCAAGGAACCCAGAAGTGGTGTGAGTTCACTTGGAACTTGCAGTGAGTGAACTTGCACCACCTCAGCTGAGCCCAAATAAAAGCTGGATAATATTGGGTTTTATTCAGGTTCAACTGGATTGGTAGCCAAATTAGATTAGAAAATCTAATTTGGCTGAATAAATACCCCAAAAAAACTGATAAGGTATTTTCAGGCATTTATTCACCTTACTACACTTGCTTTTTATCTTCCAATAAAGATACCCCCCATCCCCCTGAACTTTGCAGCAGCCATTCCCCTGACCTTCCTTCCTACTGTCCCTATGTAGGTTGAACCCAGGACCCTTGGAGATGGAGATCTTGAGCTAGATTTGATATCTGCCCTACTTTTTCTTTTTTTGCTTTTCTCCAAGGGATCTAGGATTGCCAGTCTCCAAGTGGATTCTGGATATCACCCAGAATTAAAAACTGCTCTCCAGATGACAGAGATCAGTTCACTTGGACAAAATGGCTGCTTTGGATAGTAGACTCTCTGGCATTATACCCTGATAAAGTCACTTCCCACTCCAGACCTCACCTTCCCAAGGCTCCACCCCCAACTGAGCCCAAATAAAAGCTGGATAATATTGGGTTTTATTCAGGTTCAACTGGATTGGTAGCCAAATTAGATTAGAAAATCTGATTTGGCTGAATAAATACCCCAAAAAAACTGATAAGGTATTTTCAGGTATTTATTCACCTTAGTACACTTGCTTTTTATCTTCCAATATGTTTACAGTATAAAGATAGCCCCCCCATCCCCCTGAACTTTGCAGCAGCCATTCCCCTGACCTTCCTTCCTACTGTCCCTATGTAGGTTGAACCCAGGACCCTTGGAAATGGAGATCTTGAGCTAGCTTTGATCTCTGCCCTACTTTTTTCTTTTTTTGCTTTCCTCCAGGGGACCTAGGATTGCCAGCCTCCAAGTGGACTCTGGATATCACCCAGAATTAAAAACTGCTCTCCAAATGACAGAGATCAGTTCACTTAGACAAAATGGCTGCTTTGGAGAGTAGACTCCCTGGCATTATACCCTGATTAAGTCACTTCCCTCTCCAGACTTCACCTTCCCAAGGCTCCACCCCCACATCTCCAGGAATTTTCCAACTTGGTGCTGGCAACCCTAAGAGCAACTTATCTCTATAGATGGGTGATCTGTTATGATTCCTTGAAATCTCCAGGTCCCACCTGGGGGATGGCAACCTTAGAAAGAGAGGAAGCAGGAAAATGGGGAAGGCTATCGGGGCTTTCAGGAAAAGGAAAGAGGAAATAGTGGAGGAGGGGGAAATGAGATGCCAATAACTATATATTACATATCTTTTAGACTATGTATTTATGGTGTTTGTGGTATGTGTGTACCCAGACAGTAATAAACAGAAGAGTTTGTCCTCTCTGTGCACCTAAAGCCAGAAAATGTAATGTGTCCATCATATATACCTCCATCCATATACTATTAGCCACATGTGGCCCCCATCTGGGGATATCTAAATCTGCAGATCGGGGCCATATGGATGCTAAAGAGATTTTTCTGCAATGCTGGGGTACCCCCTAAGTTTGCAGGGCACTCTTAAATATTAAAAAAAACTATACAGAGGGGTAATTCCCCCAAAATTAAAGTAGCATTCTCTAGCATGCCAACCGGACGGAAGCAAGCTACACTACCTCCTTACTTCTCGAGATTCGGAGATTATTGACCATGGCAACACAGCCAAGAAGCCTTGCTGGGACCAGCAGCCATGCAGCTCGGGAACCCCAATCGGCCCATCAGCAGCCTCAAAGCCTGGGAGAGTTATGGGGCATGTGGCCATTTAATTCAAGGTTTTGTGGTTGGGCAAAATTTTATCTTGCTATAATTTAAGCTCATATAAATAGACATACCTTTGCAATGCTTTTAGACGTTATTTATTTTCCATAATTTTTTTGGATTGTTTTACCCTAATGGCAACTGTCTAATATTTTATGCCAATAAAAGGTATTTGTTTGTTTGTAAGTAGCATTCTCTGATGAAGCACAGAGAATGCATTTACCTTCAGTGTTCACTGGCAGGACAGGGAAGCCTTTTTGGGCCCAGCAGCCATGGCCAAACAGCCAAGAAGCCTTGCTGGGCCCAGCAGCCATGCAGCTCAGGAACCCTGATCGGCCCAGCAGCAGCCTCACAGCCTGGGAGAGTTATGGGGCATGTGGCCAACCCTGTGAGTTGTGCTGGGCCTGGTAGCGGTGGCACAGCTTGGGGGTACGGCTGTGCCTGACAGTGATGGCTGCAAAGCCTAACAAAGCCCCTGAGTCGCACTGGGCTTGGCATTGAAGTGGAAGGGTGGGAGTACCCCTGAGAGTATTGTGGCCCCACATTTGAGCAGCTCCCAGACAACACCATGTGGGAGGGAGAGACAGCCTTGGAATACCCACCCGGAGCAGCTCTGGATGAGCCACCAAAAACCAGGATGGGGGAAGAAAGTCTCAGTGAGCCCACCTGGAGCCACTCTGGATAAGCCATTGAGAGTAGGAGGGGGGAAGGTGGTGGGAGCAGTGGCTGCAGGGAACCTCGGGACCATGCTAAGGCCAGTAAGAAAGTGAGGGGAGATGGGATTCCCCCCCCACAAGCAATGTCCCTCTAAACGTGGAGTCTTGTGAGCAAAAATTCTACTTTGTGAGCTACTGGCATTAGAGTTGGTGAGCAAGCCATTTGGCTACTGCATACATTAGTTTGCTGTGGAGCCATCCTTCTTGATCTAGGACAAAAATGTGCAAGCCGGAGGCAAAAAACCCCACAAACCCTGTGAGCTAGCTCATGCCAGCTCAGCTTAGAGGGAACACTGCCAACAAGTATTGTCAGCAATGTTCCCTCTAAGCTGTGGAGTCTTGTGAGCAAAACTTCTGCTTTGTGAGCTACTGGCATTAAAGTTGTGAGCAGGCAATTTGGCTACTGCATAAATTACTTTGCTCTGGAATAATCATTCCTGAGCTAAGACAAAAATGTGTGAGCCAGAGACGAAAAAACTGTGAGGCAGCTCACACTAACTCAGTTTAGAGGGAACACTGATTGTCAGGGCTGTTTTTGGGCAGGAACGCACAGGACTGGATGAGCCATTGAGAGTGGGAGGGGGGAAGGTGGTGGGAGCAGTGGCTGCAGGGAACCTCGGGACCATGCCAAGGCCAGTAAGAAAGTGAGGGGAGATGGAATTCCCCCCCACAAGCAATGTTCCTCTAAACGTGGAGTCTTGTGAGCAAAAATTCTACTTTGTGAGCTACTGGCATTAGAGTTGTGAGCGAGCAATTTGGCTACTGCGTACATTAGTTTGCTGTGGAGCCATCCTTCTTGATCTAGGACAAAAATGTGCGAGCCGGAGGCAAAAAAACACACACCCTGTGAGCTAGCTCATGCCAGCTCAGCTTAGAGGGAACACTGCCAACAAATATTGTGAACCTCCACTTGTGCATTACTACTTGCTTATTTCTCCCATCACCATTTTGAAGTATGCCACTGTAATTTCCATGAAGGCTTTGTTGTCCTGTTGTTGGGGTTTTTTGTTTTTGTTTTGCTGTCAAGTCACAGCTGACTTATGACAGCCCCGCAGGGTTTTCAAGGCTAGAGACATTAGTGGTTTGCCATTGCCTGCCTCTGTGCCATTACACTGGTATTCCTTGGTGGTCTCCCATCTCCTGAGCCAGCCTTGGCTGGGAGGCTGGGGTAGAAATTTAATAAATCAAATCAAAATACTGCCTAATACTAATTAGAGAGTAGTTGAAACACATAACTAACATTTCCTGGTGGGACTTATATATTTTATCCCCATTGGAGGAAACTCAGGTAAATGCATTCATCCACGTTCTGTCCAATTACTGTGGTATCATCTTCTCATTTCTGCAACAGGTAAGGGCTTAGATGGGATGGGCTTGCTGCAGATTTGTAAGTGCAAAATTTCTACTCACAGCCCTATTTCACTTAGGGTATGATAAAATCTGCTCCACTCAATCCAGCAGAAAGAATAGACTGTAATGCTCCTGAAACAGCAGGCTGTAAACATCACAGAACTGCTTTATGAACTCTTAGAAATGGGAAACTAGGAACACTGAAACTGAATTGGAGGAGGAAATTGTGAGGAAATTACAGTGTTCTACTTGTTTGTGCAGCATAATCTTTACTACAATTGTTCCTGTGACATCCTATTTCAAGACTACTCCCAGCACATTAAAACTGAAGGCTGATGCAGTCTTTTTCAAATGTTCTAAATTCAGCCCACTCTTTTAAAACTTACTCTCTGTGAAACCCCTCTCCTCACTTCTCATGAGAGCCCCCAAGTCTGATCCCCAGTCCCCTCTTAGTTGTTTTGAAGGCCACCCACCTGAAAGCCTAAGTGTGATGGGGATCCCTGGGATGAGTCTCAGATAACACACATGGTCTGTCATGACCCAGGCACATTCTGTCACAGAGACAGGATATTGCTGGTATGCATAAAGCATTTACGTGCCCCCAGCTCCATGGCATGAATACTACAAGCATCTCCCTTGCTTCAAAGGATGCTTCATCAAAGCAATATGAACCACTGGTGGGAGAGCCAGTTTGGTGTAGTGGTTAAGTGTGCGGATTCTAATCTGGGAGAACCGGGTTTGATTCCCCACTCCTCCACTTGCAGCTGCTGATGTGACCTTGGGTCAGTCACAAGCTCTGGCACAGCTGTCCTTGAAAAAGAACAGTTTGTGTCAGAGTTCTCTCAGCCCCACCCACCTCACAGGGTGTCTGTTGTGGGGAGGGGAAGGGAAAGGAGTTTGTAAGCCGCTCTGAGACTCCAAGTGAAGGGCGGGGTATAAATCCAATCTCTTCTTCTTCTTCTTCTTCACTTCCAGGTAATTGGCACCCCTTATTTATCACCTCCCATCCATTGCTCAAAGCAGCCTAACATCTGATCTACACAGAATGAGCCATCGAGAAGACAGTTTTACCATCTTTTCATATCCGATTCTTTGTTAAGATGCTAAATCCATCCATTGGTCGCCCCACCTTGGAATGTCAGGTGTTACCTCCTTATCTTCCTACCAGATTTGTACAGCAGTTACTTTCAAGCTACCCAGTCAAATTCAAACTTCATTTCTTGGGCAAATGCCAATCCTGGGAAAGTGGGGTTTCATGTCTAGACATGGGGCTGTTCCCCATATAAGGACCAGCCTAGGTCAGTGAAATGTGCACCAGGTTCTCCTATTACCTGGATACTCCTGCAACTGCTTCACAAGGGTACTCTCTCTGTCTCCCCCTCAATACTCTTCCGTCTGGGACTTCTCCTGCAAAGACTTCTCACAATTCTCAACCTCTCGTACACCTTGGATCAGGTAGTATCACCCATCTGAATGTCCTTCCTTTTGTCTCCTTGTCTCATCCCTCATCCTTCTCCCACCCTAAGGAACAATGTGGATATGCCTCCTATGAAAAGTCTGTGTGACGACAGCAGTTCAATACTTTTCTCCCCCCCCCCTTTTATTTTGTTTTCCTTTCTGCAAAGGAAAACATAGCAATAGTAATTAACTGGATAATAAGGAGAATGTGGTTAAGACGCTGAACTGCAGGCTGTGGAAGGTCAGTAGTTCAGAAGTTTGAGACCCAGGTGCCTCATGACGGAGTGAGCTCCCATCTCTAGTTCCAGCTCCTGCCAACCTAGCAGTTCGAAAGCAAGAAATTGCAAGTAGATAAATAGGTACCACTTTGGTGGGAAGGTAACAGCGTTCCGTGCACCTTGGTGTTTAGTCATGCCACCCACATGACCACGGAAACGTCTTCGGACAGCCCTGTCTCTTCGGCTTTGAAACGGCGATGAGCACCGCAACCCTAGAGTCGGATTCGACTGGCTTTCGAGCAAGGGAACCTTTACCCTTTTAAGGAGAATGTAAACTTGTGATTTGATGTGCAAGATGTCATAGTTCTTCAGTACTGACCCTGTTCATCATGAATCTTCTCAAGATGACCAGTTGGAAGTGACACTGCAGTACTCCAACCACAGTACTCCTTAACCATACTAGAAGCTGTATGCTTAAGATATGGCTGGCATTTTTCTTGTTCCCTAAACCCTTCAGAATTATTGTGTTTCTAAGTGTGACTTTTCCCACTCTAACATTGCAGGAACACCAGAGCAAGAAAAAAAATTAACTATGTCCCTTCTTGACTTTTCAGCAATTACACAGGAATGACCTGGGCAAACAACAGTATTGTCACTGAGTTTATTTTGTTTGGATTTTCTGATCTTCTTCAGCTGCAGCTTCTGCTTTTTGTGATATTTCTGATTATGTATTTTGCCATGCTGTTGGGAAACATCTTCATCGTCTTACTCACAACCACAGATCCAGCTCTTCAAAACCCCATGTATTTCTTTCTCAGGAATCTCTCCCTTTTAGAGCTATGTCTCACTTTAGTTATTGTCCCTAAAATGCTGGTGAATCTCCTGTCAGAGAACAAAGCCATCTCCTTTCCTGGTTGTGCAATGCAGATGTTTTTCTTCTTTTTCTTTGGAAGCACAGAGTGTTTTCTCTTAGCTACCATGGCTTATGACCGCTATGCAGCCATATGCAACCCCCTGCATTATACTGTAATTATGAACAAGAGGTTTTGTGTCCAGCTGGCTCTGTTCTCTTGGTTCTCAGGAATCCCAGTGGGGACAGTCCAGACAACATGGCTGTTTAGTTTCCCATTCTGTGGCCCTAATGAGGTAAATCACTTTTTCTGTGACAGCCCACCAGTACTAAAATTGGTATGTGGAGATACGTATCTGTTTGAGATATATGCAATCACTGGAACTATTTTAGTAGTACTCTCTCCATTTATGCTCATTCTGGTCTCCTATGCCCGCATCATCGTCACCATCTTGAGGATGCCCTCAGTTACAGGCAGGCACAAGGCCTTCTCCACTTGCTCCTCACATCTGATTGTGGTGACTTTGTTCTACGGCACAATTGGACTCACATATTTCCGACCAAAATCCAGTTATTCTGCAAACACCAAGAAGTTACTGTCATTATTTTACACAGTCTTCACCCCCATGCTGAATCCCATCATCTACAGCTTGAGGAACAAGGAAGTGAAAGGAGCCATGAGGCGATTGTGGCACAAAAAAAATCAGTGCAATTGCAGCTGTGAGCCATGAAAGAGTATGAGGACCCTGTTTGTGTGGAAAGGTGGCACAGAAATGTTTTAAATAAAATGAAGTAATACATAATGCCTGAGAGGATTATAGAGATTCATCAGTTTCTTAAGGAATTATGCTGCAGTATAGTTGCCCTGGATAGTCCATGGTAGTCCGATCTCATCAAATCTTGGAAGCTAAGCAGGGCTGACCCTGGCTATGCAGAGGCAGGCCATGGCCAACCACCTCTGAACGTCTCTTGCCTTGAAAACCCCACGGGGTCACTAGTGTGACTTGATGGCACTTTCCACCACCACCCTTTCTTCAGCTGCTTGTTTTTAATACAGCTCATTGGAATTAAAGCTTTGACTTTCCTGTAACTCTCTCTGATTTGAAAATACCAGCTAAAAGTCAGGTATGAAGTTTGGCTTTTTTTAAACTGGTACTGCCTTGAAGAGTGAACAGGGAAAGTACCATCGAGTCATAACCAGCTTAAGGCAACCTTGTAGGTTTTTCAAGGCAAGAGATGTTCAGAGGTGTTTACCGATGCCTGTTTCTGCACAGCAACTCTGGACTTTCTTGGTGGGCTCCCATCCAAGTACTAAACAGTGATGGATCTGTTTAGCTTACAAGATCTGATGAGATTAGACTAGCCTGGGCCACGCAGGTCAGGTTTTGAAGAAAGTAGTGAATAGACGATATTTGAAAATCTTGAGATCCTTAAGCAACAGTTAGTTCTGAGGATCTAAGTTGGTATCCAGGGTAACTGAAGAAGCCCTTCTGTGATCACAAGTCTCTTTTAATTTCAGGACATCTTTTGAATCAATAGCATTGTCAGATGGCATCCAACAAGTCATGTATTTATTTATTTATTTATAACTAGATCTTTTTATTAGAAACAAACAAAAAGAGAGTGATGCATTCATTTTTTTTTAAAAAAAATCCTGTATGGTACAAAATGATTCCATCTGGCAATGAAAGTACAAAGAGGAAATATCCCCAACTTTTTTCAAATAATAGTAAATTCCTGCTACCTATTGTCTTCTGAAAGAAAACATACTGTACCATTAAAAATGAATGGGGACATCAGGAAACCTTCCTGTTTACAGGCAAAAGGAATCAGATAACATGGGCTCTTGGTTGGTTGGAGCCCAAAGAGCCATTATGCATATGGTGGGAGCTGGATGCAACCCCTGTCTTCTCAATCCAAGCTTACTTAGAATGTGGGGAGATATTAAATCACACCATGCTTTTGATTTCAGGTGTAGTAGCACTCCACAGTTTTAACACAAACATATGGTGGGTCAGAAGGTTGTCAGTTCTCTTATGCTGGTACAGAGAATGAAAATGATTCAGCAATGGAAAGCAGCTCATCTCCACAAGGCCAAAATATTGTTAATGTTCAAAGGATTATTTCGTGCCAGGAGGCATTGTGGAATTATGTTCTGTTGTCCCACATGGATTGAATCAAAACATGGGTCTTACCTGTTTTTATAAGAATGTAACACATTAGATGTAATGTCATGCTAATTTGTATTGATTTCATGCTGAATGGTTAATGGTAGCACATATCTCTTTAAATGTGGAATATGATGAAATGATTGCACACACCTGCAGGAAACCAATTCAGCATTTTAAATGTGATGGGTGATCAGATTGTCTCAGAGAACTGCACCTCTGGAACTGTCAATCTTGGAAGGCTTTTTCAGCCATTTATTGAGGGTGAGAATAAACAATGGGTAGGTATTTTAATTGGAATGGGATATAGTCAATTTTATATATTTTTTTTGATCATTGGTTGGTTTCCTGTTGGGGGACATTTCCACGTTGAGAATGTTTTTTGTATTTGTTAGTTCCAGTGTAAGAATGTAACACCATTCAAGAAGCTGTTGTATACTGTGAAGCTATTCTTACTTTGAAAAGAGGGACATTTGAAATGATCTTGTAAGTTGGCCTGCTTGTCAGCTGGAACAGCTGGAACTTGGGGAATCTTGTGCTGGAACTTTGGAAACTTTTGGGAGGCATTCTACCCAGTTGAACTTTATGAAGATTGTTTATGAGGATACCATCAACAGTCATTTCGGACACATACCTTTATGAAAAAGTTCTGCTACTATATTTTGTGGCTTGTATTTGAAAGGTTGAATGTGCATCATGTTCTTTTTTGATGGCATTATAGACTTTAAAGTAATTGTTGTAAGTTCATGTATTGTTGATTAGATGATACAACACATACTGGAATATTGACAATTTATTTATTTATTATACATAGTTCATATTCACTAATTATTGTCACAGGGGTTGTAGGGTTGTGGGCTTTTTTGTTTGTTTTTTGGGGGGGTTTGGTAGTGCTATAATCATGCTTCTGTCTTTTTATTGCTTATCTCCCAAATGTAAGCAGGCAGAATAAAAATGGAGGGTTTTTTCATGGAAAAAATCCACCAAAGAAAAGAAGCTATCAAACTGAATTAGTCAAACCAGATTAACAAGTAATAGCCCTCTAAAGGTGGAAATACATGTCTCACAGATACAAGAACTCCCATGTCTCAAGATCCTTCAAGGAGGTGTTATTACCTAGCTATATATTTCTATATCATTATTGTAAAACATAATGTTGATTATTGGGGCAGATGGGAGGAATGGCTCTGGTAAAGGATCCTGTTCCCTGCCCACTCTGACCCTGCACCCCCAAGGGTGGGGGGAGCGCCTGCTCAGCCAGCTCAGAGCAAGAGGTGCCTGACCATGGCAGCTGGGCAAGGAGAGGCCAACAGCCCTCTCTTTCACTGCAGCAAGATAAGGCTGGGTGGAGCAACCCCATCCCATCCCTCACTGTGGCAAGCCTGGGTGTGATGGTTTCTCCCTGCAGCTAGGTCAGTTGACCCCATCTCTTTCCACAGTGAGGTTGGGCAATACAGCCCCATTTCTCAGAGCACTGGGGTAACCCTTTCCTTCTTTTTACACTAGGGTGGTCCTGGACAAGGGTAGCCCTTGGGACCAAATGGCCCCAGTGTGTGTTAGGGGGCAGCCCACAAGCCTATTGGGACTCTTCCTGGTAGCCTTAATGGCAAACTCCTGCTGATTGTAGTGGTGATTTCTATTAGACATGGCAAATAAAATAGAATTGCAGTGCCTCCTGAAAATATCTAGAGAGTGTCCACCTCACCTCCTCATTTTATTGAATGTGCACTAGGGCATCTTTGGCTATGTCCACCATACAAAGATGGACCTAAAAAAGGAAACATTCCATTCCAGAAATCTCTGACCAGAAACAGTGCCACAAAGCTGTTGCTGCTCTTGGAAGTGTACAGGCAACTAATCCTATGAAAATAAGGCTGTATGTGAGTGACCTGGGACCACTTAAGGGCTGTGACAGCAGCCATGAAATTAAAAGACGCCTGCTCCTTGGGAGGAAAGTGATGGCGAACCTAAACAGCATGATAAAAAGTAGAGACATCCCCCTGCCAACAAAAGTCCGCATGGTCAAAGCAATGGTGTTCCCAGTAGTCATGTATGGCTGCGAGAGTTGGACTATAAGGAAGGCCAAGCGCCGAAGAATAGATTCTTTTGAACTATGAAACTGAAGCTCAAATACTTTGGCCACCAAATGAGAAGGGAGCACTCACTGGAGAAGACCCTGATGCTGGGAAAGATTGAAGGTCAAAGAAGACGGGGATTGCAAAGGATGAGATGGTTAGACAGTGTCATAGATGCAATGAACATGAAACTGAGCAAACTTCAGAGGACGGCTGAAGAGAGGAGGGCCTGGCGTGATCTTGTCCATGGGGTTGCGAAGAGTCAGACTCGACTGTGCGACTGAACAACAACAAACTCCCAAATGAATTTACTCCTCAAAATGATGGCAGAGTCCTTCTCAGTAAACTTCAAAATTTAGAGAACTGGGTACCAAAGAGGTAGAAATGTTGGATGAGAACACTTTTAATAAATAAGTAGTAAATAACTCTAGACATAGATTATTTATTCATTTTCCACCTTTCTTGCAGAGACTCAATGCAATTTGCAATTTTTAAATGCAATCAGATAGTATAAGACAGGACAAATGATGCATCCCCCCTATACTATAGAAATTAGATACATGACAGTGAAGATAATATATACAGTAAACAGTACAATAAGTTACAGCCCTTTATAGAAGCATCATCTTGAAGAATCCATTTTACTTCATGATACAGTATCATCAATCCTCTCTTATGGCCAGGGGACCAGAACAGGAGAAATAGCCTCACTGTACCAATATCCTAAAGTAAGGAGCAACCCTAAACAAGTCTACTCAGAAGTAAGCCCAATGTTTGTCAATGGTGCATACTCCCAGGAGGCTGTTTTTAGTTTTACACTGAATCTCAGGATCTTAAAACTGTGCATGTAATTATTGATTCTATTCTTTCTGAAAGGTAAATAATAGCTTAACAAGCTATTTCACAATTATTGTTAATGGCTCCAGGGAGGTAGTGAATGAGGACAATCAAATCCCCAAAGTGACTAAAGGCAAATGATATAATGAAACTGAGTCATCAATGCAAAATCTTTCCCCATCAAAGTGGCTCTTCTATGCCTTCAGAGGTAGGTGAATCATTTATTCATCTTTCTTTGCCCAAACCCTGCCATTTAGCCTGGAGGGTGAAATGGAATAGATTCGGTTTACAGAGAGGCTATGTCATTGCATCAAATCCTGATTAGGGATGGGCATGAACTGGTTTACGAGCCAAAATTTGGCTCGTACTTAGCCCGGTTTGGAGCATCCACACTGATGTTTGGAGTAAGCACCTTCCCTGAACATTTACCAGACTTTTGTCCAGTTCAGTTTGGCTGCTCAGGCTATTTAAACCTAATAGCTGAGTGACACAGGTCTGCAGCTCACCTGTTAGGTTTAAATGGCTGCGAGCCATTTCACTAGTCGGTTTTGCTTCCCCCACCTTTGAAGCGAGGGAAAACAAAATGGACGGTGGAAATGACTGCCAGCAATTTCAGCCTAACAGTGAATGGGTGCACCCACTTCAAAGCAGGGGAAAATGAAACAGATGACTGCCAACCATTTAACACTTCCCGGGTCATCCTCCTGTTTCTTCTGGCTGCAGCAAGTTCAACAGGAGCTCTAGTAAGGAATGGTATTGGGTAAGATTGAGAGGAAAATATGGCTGTAGCCTAATGTTCATTCTGTAGCATGGTATATGGACTGAAGTGTGGGCTCCCTCTGGAGGGCTCAAAATCTATACTAGTGCGTATGACAAAGAATGGAGGAAAAGATCAAAGATGGGCAAATGAGTAAGCTCTAGTCAGTGCCTGCAGCAGAATTAGATAAGAATCTGGTACAGTTCTAGGGGAAGGAAGAATGGATGATAATACCTCGGCAGCTGTGTAACTATCTGTCCTGGTATCCACCCTCAGCATTCTAATGCATTCTGGTGCATGTGTAGCATTGGAAGCTAAGAAAAGCCACATGACTGTAGAAGTGGTAGCAAAGTGAGTCTGGGAGAGGTGTTGCTAAATACTTGGGTCATCTAGAAGAAGGATAAAAAAAGAAGGGTGCAAAAGCACCTACAGTAATGTGGATTTATCACAAGTGAGATTGTGCAAAGCAGGCTACATAGGAAAAAGGAAAGAGCTAATGAGAATGACAAACAGCTGTCAGTAGGAAGGCTGAAATGGATTTGTAGATCAAGAAGGTGAAGAGTTATACAGAGATTTTTTGACATATTTATGCTGTCTGGGGAGATACTCCATATTGGGAGGGGAAATGAATTCACACATGCACATGCATATTACCTAGAAGCCATCTAAAACCAGAAGCACTAAGAATATAATGAATTAAGGTCTAATAAACACCCCATATCATTTTATTTAAAACTGAAAGATAATCTCAGCAGTGGAATGGCAAATTGATCATTGTGTTAACTCCTTCTCCTGCCACTGTTTCTCCACTCAAAAATGGCATACCTATTTTTTTAAAAAATCCATAGAGAAAGAACAGTAGGGTCTGAGACACCTTTTTCACTCTATTTCACCAAATTCTGTTCATTTCTGCATCCTCAATCCCACATGATTTTTGTTCATGCAGTTCCCATAGTCCCTAGCATTGCCTTTTCCAGTGATCAAAGGGGACATCCTCTCATCTTTCTCATTGCCATAGAGGTTGTTTGGATTCATCCCCATATTTTTTACCCTATAGGTGGTGGAGGAACTGGGGTGAAATGCATTGGGGAAATGACAGGAAAGGAAAATAATAAACATACACTCTTTTCAGTTAAAAAAAAATCAGCAAACAACTCATGTTTTGCCTCCATATCATATGGTTTGATCTCTGGGAGAAGATGTTCAAAAGCACAGCACCCCCACAACATGAAGTTTCTCTTATATTTTTTGCGCATAGTAACCATTTAACTGGAGCTGCAGTGGCTCAAGTGTTAAGACACTGAACTGCAGGCTGTGGAAGGTCAGTAGTTCAGCAGTTCAAGACCCGTGTTGCCGCATGACAGAGTGAGCTCCCGTCTCTAGTTCCAGCTACTGCCAACCTAGCAGTTCGAAAGCAAGAAATTGCAAGTAGATAAATAGGTACCACTTCAGTGGGAAGGTAACAGCATTCCATGCGCCTTGGTGTTTAGTCATGCCGGCCACATGACGTCTTCGGACAGCGCTGGCTCTTCGGCTTTGAAATGGAGATGAGCACCGCTACCCTAGACTCGGACTCGACTGGCTTTCGAGCAAGGGAACCTTTACCTTAACCATTTAACCACACATTTGAGTTCAATTTATAGCTAGGGGGAATGCTTAAAACCTGTCACCAGTAAGTCTAAAACACCTGACCCTCCAAAGAATCCTTAAACAGATGAAGTGTGAGAATTATGGCATGCAGGATAGCAAAGAAAAATGTTGCCATGGAAATGGCAAGTGGGCAATATTTAGAAATCCACACCATATTTTCTAGTAGATCTGGTACACTAGCATCTGGAGGAGTTCTAATCCAGGTTTTACTTATGGCTCAGGTTATGGCTCTCTGCAAGCTGAAGCTGGCCATCAACCATGGGAAACTTTGTTAGGCATAATCCAACATATATGTTTAAGAGCCTTTCTTCTAATTAAAGCCCCAGACCATTGCCTGCATATTGCAAGATCTTTCAAGAAGGTCCATTTGAAGGAGAAAACAATTCCACTGAGGCACACACAGACATTTCTGTGCTGGGTCTGAGTAGTCTCTCCAGCTGAATATTTCTGTGCTGGGTCTGAGTAGTCTCTCCAGCTGAATATTCTGTGTTTGGATGTCCAAGATGTCTTTGCTCAGGATTGGTGGGAGTGGGAACAAGTATAATGGTCCTCCCCTGCTTGCAAGCAGGCACTTTCCCCCCATCCCCTATTGTGTTCCTGGTCATACAGCTGACATTAACAAGCTCTCCACAGTTGGGCAAATGCATGTAGGAGGCATGATGGCTCATTTTCACTCCCCTGTATGCACCTTATCGTGAAGACAGATTCAGCAGTACAGACAATGTTTATTTTTTAAAGGTTCCTTTTTGTTGTTGCTGTTCTTGTTATGTGATAATATATTGGCAGGCAGGAAAAGTATTGCTGGAAGGATGAAGATTGGTTTCTGGACATGTGTGTTCACATTTTGCATGGGGATGTAATGGCATTATTACAAAAGTATTGCTGAACCCTAGACAATAATTTTAATACATCAACCAATTGTATTTGGAGAAAAATGCCCCTGCAAGTTTAGACCCACTGAAAATTTCCTCTGCCGGAAAGGATATCTGCCAGTGGAGTTCAACTGTTCCATTTTTCCTCTTTGTGTTGTAGCCCAAAATGTTCTGCAAATCCTATTCCTGGAGGACAGGGGGAAGATGGATGTCTACGGTGGGAAAGGGAATGGGTAAAAATCACCTCCCTTTCATCCATGGACATTTTAGTAGGCCCAGGCCAAGAATGGATGATACTACCTCGGCAGCTGTGTTTTTAATTAGCATTTAACAAGGAGTATTGTACTTCTGCAGAGGGCAAGTGAAAAAAATGCACTATACAGCATAAAGAGCTGATGAAATACAGTGATTTCCTTTTTTGATAAATAAAAAAATTATGAAGAAGGAAAAAACCTTAACTGAAAAGAAATTATTAATTTGCTCCTACATGTGTTTATCAATTTTAAGTTAACTGGTAACAAACAGCTAACAACTGCACACCGGTAAACATTCTGTTCAGCATACTTTATCAAATAAAAAAACACTGTGATAAAAATGACATTGGCATTTAATAAATCCTATGAACATCAATTTGTACATTATTACTAAGGAAATTCTAACATTCTCAAGGAAAAGTCCAACATCCTCAATGAGCACTCAGTTATAAACTCATTTCACCAGTCTTCCTCAGGAGTAATCCTATTATGTTGGAAGGTGTCAGCCTCTTGATACAGCTTAACTTCTTTTTTACTTTCTTCAAATTATTGCAGCTTAATTTCTTTTTTAATTTCTTCAAATTATCTTCTAGTTCCCTTTCAAGTGTTTGAATTAGGAGCAAGCCAGTTAATTAATTTCTAGTAGTAGCAACCGTTCCTCTTTTCTATCTGGCTAAAAGCCTTCTTTTTTCAAATTGGCTGGTAATTGCTCTCTATCTCACGTTGCTGGCTCAATTGCTCTCTAGTTGTTTATAGGACTGGCATTTCAGTCTTCTTTTCTATCCAGCTGGATACTTTATCCCCATAAATACAGACTGATGACAACAGCCATGTGCTGCCAAAGCAGATAGTGCTGAATGTCTATTGCGATATGAAGAAGATAAATTTAGAAGTGGAACATTTATGTTATATAGATCCTGTATTGACTCACATTTCATGTATCCATTTAAGATGCTGTTAGTGAAGCAACATAGCGTAGAAGCATTATGTTTTTAATGGATTTTCCTGCACTTACCATAAAAAGATAATACCTTTCATTAAAAATGTTCTTCGCAAGGGAGTGAATAGATCTCCATCCAACCCTCCAATATGCTTATTTTTTTTTTGTTTATGTGAAGTATGGGTGCAAGGGATTACTATCACATTGTGGTAGAAGAGAAGGAGAAAAGTAATGAGAAAAAGATAAATAGATCCCACCTCTCCATATTGTCCATCTCTGAAATTATTCTTGGTTGGTTACTGTAACATGCATTAACAGAAATGTGGAAGGTGAATAGATAATGAAAGGTAGAGGTATGCTGCCACATTTTGGAAAATTGCCAGCACAATAAACCATTTATCATCCCTCCAGACAGTATGAGACAGACAGAAAAAATTGAAGAGAATCAGACCAGTGTCACAGAATTCATTCTTGTGGGGTTTTCTAATCATCCTGAACTCCAAGCTCCCCTTTTCCTCATCTTCCTTCTGGTGTACACCGTAACTCTGACTGGAAATGTCCTCATCATTCTCATCACAACATTGGACTCTGCCCTTCAGAGCCCCATGTACTTCTTCCTCCGGAACCTGTCTTCCTTGGAAATCTGCTTCAATTTGGTCATTGTCCCCAAGATGTTGGTGGACTTCCTCAGAGAGAACAAGACCATCTCCTATTCTGGTTGTGCTGCACAAATGTATTTCTTCTTCTTCTTTGGTGCCGCTGAGTGCTGCCTTCTGGCTGCGATGGCGTATGACCGTTACGTTGCCATCTGCAACCCGTTACGCTATCCCGACATCATGAACCGAAGAGCTTGCTTCCAACTGGCTGGTGCTTCATGGTTCTCAGGTTTCCCCGTGTCTACTGTCCAGACCACATGGATATTCAGCTTGCCATTTTGTGGACCCAACATAGTCAATCACTTTTTTTGTGACAGTCCTCCAGTACTAGAACTGGCCTGCGCTGATACCCACATGTTTGAAATTGAAGCTCTCACAGCCACAGTGCTCTTCATCATGTTTCCTTTCCTCTTGATTCTGCTCACTTATGTCCGCATCATCACTACCATTCTGAGAATGCCATCAGCAGAGGGCAGGCACAAAGCCTTCTCAACGTGTTCATCTCACCTTGTGGTGGTGACTCTGTTCTATGGCACAGCCACATCGACCTAC
Source organism: Gekko japonicus (assembly GCF_001447785.1). Lineage (NCBI taxonomy): Eukaryota > Metazoa > Chordata > Lepidosauria > Squamata > Gekkonidae > Gekko > Gekko japonicus. Next base: position 146,220 of record NW_015168111.1, read on the forward strand.
TTCAGACCCAAATCTACCTACACTCCGGACACAAAGAAGATCCTCTCTCTCTCCTACACTGTCATCACCCCCATGTTAAATCCCATCATCTACAGCTTGAGAAACAAGGAGGTAAAAGGTGCATTGAAGCGAACACTGGGCAGGAGAATATTTGCATACCAAAAATAATTTTGTTTTGTGATCGTGCTGGCTGTGCTAATTCTGTTTTCTTAGTGTTAAGTTGTATTGTGCTTATTTCATTGCTGTTACCCACCTTGGGTCCAGTATTAAGAAAATGTGCTTATCACTTAATAGCTGCAAACAAAAACAGTGAAGGTGTTGAGCCAACACTGAATGCTGGGTGTCACACATGAACCATTACAAGTATGCTTGTTTTGCTCTGCTCACCAATGCCATAGCTTGCTGCGCTCACAATAATTAATACTTTGAATACTTAATCATGTTTCCTTTTCCCTTGATTCTGCTCACTTATGTTCACTACTTTTTTTTTTGAAACTGTAGCCAAAATTAGATTTATCATAAATGTCCTACCCCACCTTTCTTTCCAATGGGGACCAAAAGCGGCTCACTTGTTTTCCTCTCCTCAGTTTTATCCTGACAACCGACTTATGAGGTAGGAGTGGCTGAAAGTGTGTGAATGGCACAAAGGTCAACCAGCAACTTTCAGATGCCAACCTGAATCTCCTTAATCCTATTTAGGGGTTCTAATTACACACTACACTGACTGATAGCTTCAGGGATATTCTTAAACACTCTGGCCGAATCTGCATTTGTCGTTCCCACCGGTGTCCCAGCTTTCTGACTCCATCTTCAAAAAAGCTGTCTACATTTGGTTTCGTTTTCATACCTCAACAGTGCTAGCATACTTTTGCATGTCTGCATATGTTTATCACCCTCCCGTGGCGGCTCCACTATCATTGTGCCTCCACAGTGCTTTAAAAGAATCTTCTCCAAACAACTTTCAAACAAGCATAGAGAAAGACGATGTCGCAGCAGTATGAAACTGATTTAAAAATGCAAATGCAGATTCAACCTCTCTCTTTTGAAAAGGAAGAGTTATTTTCCACCCTTCATGTCTTGTGCTGCCTTCACCTTCCCTGTCTGTGCTGCCTGCCATTCTGACTTCTCATGAGTAAACCTTTGCTTCCATTGCAAATAACAGAGAGGTGTCTGAGAGCTAAACTGTGCTAGGAGGTTCCAGTTCCCTTCATTTTTGGCACTGCATGTCCCACCATCATTCTAAAGTTGGTGGCCAATTATGGGACTCCCACCTTAATTTGATAATGAGTTATGGCTGTCACAAATGAAGAACCCAAGCTTCCATAACAAATAGCTTGGGGATGGGAGTCTCAAGGTTACTTGGGGCAGGATGTTCCATTCTGCCTTAAAAAAAAAAAAAAAAAAAGACTGCAAGTCCCATCGTCATCCTGAAGCAGGTAGCCATGGCTGAGGCTGCAGTCACACATGCTAAATTTTTACTATTTAAACTGGCAAAATCCAGTCGGAAAGTGCATTGAAAATGGATTGAAAGTGGATTATTTAGCGTGTGTGACCACAGCCTGAGATTCCTAGTTTTATTTTCTGGCAAGTTCTATCTTTAAAGATTCAGTCTCCTCACTAATATATGATGGGAGCTTGGGGGGTATTTAAGCTGGATTTAACTGGGTCTTCCATTCTGTGTCTGCATGTGTGTGCATGTAAAAGGCCATCATGTCACAGCCAACTCACAGCAGCCCCACCCCAGGGCTTTCAAGGCAGGTGAGAAGCAGAGGTGGTATACCATTGACTTCCTCTATGGAGTCTTCTTTGGGGGTCTCACTTTCACATACCGGCCTTGCTTAACTTCTGATATCTGACAAGATCAGGCTACATCATGCTGCCTGCCCTCCCAGTTTTCCATACTACAGTGATACGTAATAAATGTACATAATAAAATATTGAGTTATTACTACATTGTGCTGTATTTCATTTTTTTTAAAGTGTGTTACTAGACTCTTATAATTTCAACTGTTGAGGATAATAGCAATGCTAATAGCATTGGTGCTTAGTCATGCCGACCACACGACCACGGAAACGTCTTCGGACAGCGCTGGCTCTTCGGCTTTGAAATGGAGATGAGCACTGCAACTCTAGAGTCAGACTCGACTGGCTTTCAAGCAAGGGAACCTTTACCTTTACCTTTTTATAAACTTGTTCATGAATGTAGAAATTGAGGTTATTTTCCCCCCAACACTCTACCCTTTTAAAGCAGTGGCTTGAGATTGTGACAGCTCTAACACTTAGTGTTATATTGCAAATGCTGGCTTGTTTTCAAAATGTTCACTTTGGTGTAACAACTTGGTTGTTTGACCATTTTTTAATCTACAAAAACATTAAAAATCTACCTTAAAAACGACAAAGAAAACCAAAGTAACCTTAATGGCCTAACCAAAATCTAAGAGAAACTTTTCTATGTAGATTTTGCATCTACCACACAAATTACAAAAAGACAAAAAGAAAGAAAGAAAGGTCTTTATAATATACTTGGTCATATTTATTGTCCACAAAACACAGATGTAAACATAGAAGACTGCAAGCATTCAAATGAATTGATTATAAGTATTAGCACAAACCAAGGGCAATCATTCAAAATAGAATCCATTCCTGATGATTCATTGATATCATAGATACTATTAGTCAGGGCAAAGCTCCTGAACATATCTTTCACAGGGGAGATAGTTTCAAAGAATCTGGACAACAGTTGTGAGTCAGCCCCTTACAATACTTAACCAGCCCTGCATACCTTCACCTGTAGTCTATTGAGCTAAGAGGCAGGAAAGGATTCAACAACAGACCTAATACTAACCCCCCCACCTTTCTACACTTCTGTCAAAGACTGCCTCAAAGTCACATCACTCATTCTATTCTTGTAGAGTTTCAACATCCAGGTAAGGCCTGGAGATCTTCTAGAATTACAATTGATTCCAGACAACAGTGATCAGTTCCCCTGGAGAAAACAGCTGCTTTGGTGGTGGACTCTATGGCCTTATACTCTGCTGAGGTCCATCCCCTTCCTAAACCCCATCAGCCCCAGCCTCTACCCCCAAATCTCCAGGAATCTCCCAACAGTGTTGGCAACCCTAGGCACCTGTACCTGATATTGTCACCCATGTTTTAACAGAGCTGTCTCTTCCTTCCTTCCTTCCTTCCTTCCTTCCTTCCTTCCTGTCTGCCAAGTAAATCCTGAACATCTTCCATGAGGTCGCCACATTGTAGAGGATTCATTTGTTGGGGGTCAACTGTGAGCCTCCTGAGCCTCATCTTTTTATTTTCCATCAAGTCACAGCAAACGCACGTTGACCCCATGTAGTTTCCAGACAAGATACACTTAGAGGTGGTTTGCCATTTCCTGCCTCTGCACAACAACCCTGGACATCCTTGGTGGTCTCTCATCCAAGTACCAATCAGGGCTGTCCCAGCTTAACTTCCCAAAGCTGCTGAAATCAGGCTCACCTGGGCTATCCAGGTCAGGGCAAGCCTTATCATTACTAAGAATTAAGACTGGTGGTATTCTTCTTTAAGTTAGAATAACGTCCTCCAGCCCATGAATATTTTCTTCAGCTTAAGCAGATCTCATATTGGAAGAAGCGTCCTTTAAACTGGAATGAGTCTCCTTAGGATGGAGGAAGGCATCAGACTTTGCTTAGCAGAGTGGTAAACTACTGGCCATTCTCACTAGGACATATCTTACATCCACCTGCAGCTTTGTGTTACAAAGGCCCCTGCCAAACGGCAGGGAAAACACCCGGCAAATAGAGCCGCACCAAAAAAGAGACGTGCGGGCGGGATCCCACAGATACCATGCACCGCGCGCCGTTGCTCCCCGGCACGATCAGATGCCGGGGAGGTAGGGACGCTCGGGAGGGGGAGGCTGCCAAACTGCGCATGCTCACACATGCGCAGTTCGGCTGGGGGCCGGGGATGCGCCGGTGGCAAGACGCACCGCCGATCCCACGGCCAGCGATGATATGGACCAAACGGATGAACCACCTAGGTAGGTGGTTCAGTTTTGAAGCGCTTCATCGGAGGAAGGGCTGGATCGGAGACGGGAGCACAATGCCAGCCAGATGTTGACGTGGGATCGCGCCCGTTTGCTGTGCTTCCAATCCGGCCCACTCCCGGCCCAAAACGCCTCATATGAACAGGGCCAAAGAAAGTCAGTTGTAGTAGATTTGTTGTCTTCAGGGAAGCTCATCAAATGTTACTGTTCTCACTGACAGTGATTCCATTGTGGAGGAATTCCTAGTCTACCAAGAACACTGGCTGAATGATACATATTTCAAAAGTCTGATGCTGAATGTTATCACAAATGGAATTCCTTTGACAACTCAAGTTCTTTTCTATTAAAATTCATTTTCAGAATTATTTTTTTCAAGGCTGTTTTCATATCCTGGTTCCTTAAAGTGTAGATCATTGGGTTGAGCATTGGTGTGACAACACTGTACACCACAGCTATGATTTTGTTCATGTTAAAGGAAGAACGGGTGGTTGGACTTACATACATGAAAATCACTGTCCCATAGTACAGAGAGACAACAGTCAGATGAGAAGCGCAGGTGGAGAAAGCTTTGTGACGTCCATGAGAGGATGGTATTTTCAATATGGTTACAGTAATGTAGATGTAGGAGACCACTGTGGACAGGAATGTGCTCAGAATCACCATAGCAGAGAGTAGAAACACAGTCTTCTGAGTAATAGATGTGTCTATGCAAGCCAGACTTAATAGTGGGGGAATGTCACAAAAGAAATGGTTTATTACATTGGGCCCACAAAATGGTAAGTTAATCACCACAATGGCAGCCACTAAAGGGGACAGGCAGCCCCCTGCCCAGCAACCAATCACTAGAAGCACACACACTCTTTTATTCATGATTGTGGAATATCTGAGAGGGTAGCATATGGCAACATACCGGTCATAAGCCATAATTGCAAGGAGGAAGCATTCAGCTGACCCAAGGAAGAAGAAGCAGTAGGACTGCAACAAGCACCCAGCAAAGCTAATGGTGTGCACATTTGTCAACAAGATGGATAGCAGTTTGGGAACAGTGGAAGAGGTATATCCTATATCCAGCAGTGATAGGTTCCCTAAAAAGAAGTACATGGGAGTTTGAAGGTGGCTGTCAGTCTTAACTGTGATGATTATGATCATGTTGCCCATCAGTGTAAAAAGGTACATCATGAGGAAGAGAGAAAACAGTGACATTTCTACTTTCCTAGTATTAGGAAAGCCCAGGATAATGAACTTTGTAACTATAGTATGGTTCCAATGTTCTTCAGGCCACTTTTCCAACATCTATAAGAGGTAGGAAACAGTATTTTAATACTTAGGTGTTGTTTTTTTAAAGGGGGGAGCCAATACAGAAATGAAAATGAAATTAAATATGCACCTCCCCCCCCCACACACACAATTAAAGAACAAATTCCACACACTTAGTAAGGGGCAAAAACTGGAAATGTGGATTGATTTATTCTTAGTAAAGAATCTTCCACTGGTAAAAAAGCTTTAGTAATTGAGGGGAAAGTTCTTTCCTCTAATGGGGTGAGTCTAACAAAAAAAAAATTCTCAGTGTAAAGAACTGTTGGACTCAGTCCTTGAGGTCTGAAGTCTAAAAATAAAGCAAAAAGAGAAGTTGGTATCAAGGAACTATTTACCCCAGAACAGTTTAAATTGTCCTAAAATTTTGAATGGAATTTAATTTGACATCAAATTTTAGTGCTTCTCCACGCTGGAAAGACCTAAAGAATTTTGAATGATAAACAGAGATTTGGATCATATGACCCCCTCTTCTGCTAATACATTTGTTTATTTGATAGATATTAGGGGTTGAATCCAGCCTTTCTTTTCTATGTAGTTTTATCCGGTTAACCTCTTCATTACTAGTCCCCAACACACATGGCTTTTGTCAAGGTAGATCCTATGATTCCCAGTATATTCTTTTAGGTGACCAAAGGAGACTTCCTCCTGACCTTTTTTACTAAGAAAAAAGCTCACTGGATCCAATCATTAATGTTGTCTTTTGATATTAAACAGGCCCCAAACAAGCTACATGCTTGTTCTAGATTAAAATGCTGCTTTCTCCTCTTTCTAACTTACTGGAAGACAGTGATAAGATCAGATAACATTAGGGCTAAACTACATGTTATGTTTTTGGTAAATTGGGGTAGAGTTTCTCTGGAAACCATATGCTTTCTTTATGGCTGCAGTCACACACTTTCAATCCACTTTCAGTCCACTTTCAGTGCATTTTCCGACTGGATCTCACTGCGTGAACTGGCAAAATCCAGGTGGGAAGTGCATGTATGTGTGACCACAGCCTATATCAATTTAGAAATACACATCAAGTATGCAAATAAACAGCCTGCTGGGGCTGTTTTGGCTTGGGGGAAATTCCATGGAAGTGAAAGCAGGATCCTTTCCTCTCCTCACTCTGGAATTCTAGCCAGAATTGAGCTCCTGTGGACTTCAGAAATGTCTTTCCCACAGCTGCAGCATGACTGCAGGGAAAGCATGTCAGGTCCAAGGGAACCCCAACCAAACTCACTAAATAAATGAAACCTATCGTTTAGCCCTCAGTGAAATTTCTCTTAGTGGGGATTGAGGTAATCTGAAGATCTCTGCCTTAATAATGAGATTCACCTAGGGTAAAATATTAAACAAAATTCAGAAGTTCCTCTTCTAGTAAATTATTTAAACATGTGAAAGCAGAAGAAAGATCCATGGCATTGTTCAGAAAAGTTCTTATATCTAAATATACAAGTAAAACCTGATTTCCCACTTGTTTCCCACTAATTCTGAGAAACCTTCCACCAAAATACGCAGGACTTTTGTGATATCTCTGCCCCAAGACTCCTACGTTTGAGAACTACTGCTACACAGATACATCCACATATATTAGGTTTTATAACATATACCAGGTGATGGGGCCTTATCTTGATGGCCCAGGCTACCCTGATCTCAGAGGCTAAGCAGGGTTGGTTCTGGTTAGTACTTTGGACAGGAGACTTCCGAGGAAGTCCAGGTTTGCTATGCGGAGGCAGGCAATGGCAGACCTCCTCTGAATGCCTCTTGACTTGAATACCATACGATGTCATCATGAGTCAGCTATGACTTTCTGGCACTTTACACACACATTCTATATGATGGTGCCAGAAATAAATTAGCAGGAACTTGCTTTGTAAAGCTCATTCACTCTTCTATCTGCTTCGGGCCTATTGTGCAACTTAACTAAATACTGCAAAATATTTATCATTGCCTTTTGTCTACTTCCCACATAAACTCCTCAACTATATGGAAATGTGGGAGTGCTAATGGCAATATTTTCCAGTTCACAGTGGCTTTCTACATTATCTCTCAAGGTATTGCAATTATTTTTGAAATCCTTGGCTGGGCATAGACAGTTTGATTTTTTGACCATCTAAGGATTTCTATACACATCTAAATGATATGTCTTTTTTCTAGAGGAAGGACTTTTACATGGGTCAAAACCATATGTCATAGGGGTCTACTGAGAAGGAGAATTAGGCTAAATTGATCAAAAAAGCTGGCTTATTCTGAGTATGGTTAGGATTGACTTCCATTTCTTGCAGTGCATTGAAAAGTGATCATGTTAGAAAATGAGTCCTATGTCATATTCACTACATAAAAAAAGAAAGTAAACTTACCTTATTGGCCCCAAATAAAAGAGGCATGTGGAGGGTGTCTGCTTTTATTTTTATCCTTTGTGTATGTTGTAAAAATACAAACAATAACAATGGGGGGTTAAAATAAAATATCGTTATACAAAGTTACAAAATTAATAAACCAACTTATTTTTATTTAATAAGATATAACGTGATAAAATAGAGGATAGGCTTGGTTTGTTTGTTTCTAAATCTTTGCCTTGGACTACATCCTTAAATTTCCCCAAGAAAGTAAGCACTGGCTCCAATGCCATTTGAAATGAGTAGTAGTATCTCTGAGACTGTTATGTGTCTCTTGGGTTTTGATGGAATTAGCCTCAAGTGAGCATATGTGTAGATCTGGAAAAAGCTGAGAAAGATAATGTGCTCATTTCAGTAAATGGATGCATAATCCCAAATGACAGTGTGCTGTTCTATGATGCAGGCCTGGCACTACGGGGTGATGAAGTTGAACATTTGCAGAGCTCCAAGGATGTACTCCCTTAAGTGCTGACACTCACAGTTTGCACATGGCATCCAAAAAGAGCAAGAAAAGCAAGAGATAATTCTCACTTGACAATTCCTGTTTCTTTCAGACTAAGGGTAGCTTTATCCCCTCATGAATTCCAGGTGATGGACACAGTGATGCACTGGGATAGCATAGTGACTAATAGAATGAACTGAGATCCAATGAGATTGGAAGTTCTGATCTCATTCACAAATTTACAAGGGGATCATAGCCAAGCCACTCCCTTTCAGCATTGGGTCCCCCACATCCAATATAGCAAACATAATCCTGACAGCTGTAATTATTACTGTGATTAACCATGTATGTGGAATACATTAAATGTAAAATGTACCATAAAACTCTATGTTATTTCTAAATGGCACTTGTCTTGATCATTGATCTATATTAATTTAGTGAGCCAAAATTGCTAGGTTTTGTGTTTGTGTATGTCTGTGTGAATATTTTCAACAACATTTAAAGTTGTCTCTAACATGAATGGCAGCATACACTGCAAAATAGTAAAGGCAAAGTAGAGACATGGTGACTTTTACATCCTCCTTTGCATCAATCTGTCTTTGTTGGCAACCCTAGGCCTGCCAGAACTCTCAGAGTGACTTCATGCCTCCTGACTGGCATTACTTCACTAGCCCTGGCTGCTTGCTCCTGTTCAATAGGAGCTTCCCTATGGAAACTGCCTGGGTGATTTCAGACCAGCCACAGACTGTCTGCCTAACTTACTTTGCTGGGTTGCTGTATAGATCACAAAGTGGAAGAGGAGAATGAAGTAAGCTGCTTTGCTTCCCACTAACAAGAAAGACAAAACTTTGCCTAGGAAGAGGCTGCTGAGAGGGGAGGAGATAAAGTTGCCAACTTTAGGTACAGAAATTCCTGGAGATTTTAGGCGTGGGGCCTGGAGAGGGTGGGACCTCAGACAGGTACAGTGCCACAGACACCACACTAAGAAACTGTTAATGTGTCCAGGAGTGGTTGATATTACTCAATGATTCTATGACAGAAGGGGGGGACAGTAGTTCCTATGAGGGGAATTAGTTCCTTCGTTCCTCCTCCTCCTCTTAAATCAAACAAATATCATTTAGTTATTTTACCATGAAGAAGAAGAAGAGAAGACATTGGATTTATACCCCACCCTTCACTACCCAAAGGAGTCTCAGAGCGGCTTACAATCTCCTTTCCCTTCCCCTCCCCACAACAGACACCCTGTGAGGTAGGTGGGGCTGAGAGAGCTCTGACAGAAACTGCTCTTTTTCAAGAACAGCTGTGCCAGAACTACGGCTTGTGCAAGGTCATCCAGCCAGGTGCAAGTGGAGGAGTGGGGAATCAAACCCGGTTCTCCCAGTTTAGAGCCCACATACTTAACCACTACACCAAACTGGCTCACCAAACTGGGAGATTCTACTCCCTCCTCTTTCCACTCCTTCAGTCTTCTGCTTTCCACCCAAGCCCCCTTCCACAAGCCAGCACAGTTGCCCTCCAGCTCTTTCTGTTGTCTCACTTTAAAATTGCTGCTCTTATTCACTTCAACCATCTCTTGCACTCCTGAAAAAACATGCCTGTGGGCCCATATTGGGCCCCTGTGAACCACCACTTGCACTATGTTCACCACCTGACACATTACAGATTGAACAGAGCTGTGATCCACCAATTATTCCTACACTCGGCCAACAATTTTGGCTTAAAACTGACAGAGCTTCCACATCTTTGGTGGGTCACGCACCTTCCACTGCACTTATACAAGTTGCAACACTGTTGACCTTCCTAATCTCCACAACCCTTCTGAACTTCCCTTAGTGAAGAAAGGCACCACCGTATCATTGCCTGAGAACACCCCAATGGTTTCCCATCACAAGCAACTTCCAGGCCAGAGATGAAAACTTACAGCTGTTTTTGCACATGGACAACTTTATGTGGCTTTCCAGGATCTCAGAGTTCACATAACTGATGGGCCCAAGCAAGGAAGACTACTACCCCATTCTGACAAAGTCTTCACCAGAAATGTTGTCAACAAAGAGGTCCTTCAGTCATCATGGTATTTTCTAATGTGATTTCACTGTTTCTCTGTAGATCTGCCTACAGGGACTAATGTGTAACAAGTCGTCACCAAAACATGCTACTTTATGCTTCTAATTGCAGCCAGTACGTTCTGAATGCATGTACACTATCCAGTCACTACCCACTGCTTAGGCATACCTTTACTGCCTCTACCTCCTGACCCACAACAAACACCAACAACACACTGCCACTATGCCTTCTGTCAGGTGCCAGTTAACAACTCCCACTGTTTTTAGCACAAATACTTATACGGCCACATTCCTCTTCTAACTTCACTTCTGTCCTGACCTCTACGATTACCTCTGACCTTGACCACTTCCATCAACACCTGTTCTCACACAGGGGACATGCGACGACCACTTGCTCAGACATGCAAAAGAGACACCAGATGACTTTGCAAAATGCACAGATGCAGAACTTATTGAATGCTGCACCCTGTCACAGCTTTTCCAGCCCTACGCATCCCAAAATCCATTCACCAACACTGTGATTATGGGCACTGCAACCTTACATCGTAAGACCATGGACAACAGTTACTCTCTAATACCATAAGGTATGCTGTTCTTCACTCCCACATTAGTTCTTTACACTGCAAAGCACTACTATGTCTTTACTCTGCCTGCAAGATACAAAATCATTGACCCCACCCACTTTCTAGATTCTGTAGTATCCTCCCCACAATGGGCCTTATTCCTTGCCCTTGTTTAATTGCATCATATATATAAAATTAATTTCATGTCACTCACATCCATATCACATTGTAAGTAGACAACTTCACACAGCTGTATCCGTAGTCCATGGGAAAATATGTTTTCAGAGCTTCAAAGGATCATGCCCATGGTCCATTCTTATAGTTTAGTATATTTGAACAGCTTGCTTCATTTTTTTTTTAAAGTCTGTTACATCCACACCACCCAGGTTTTCCCCCACCACCACATTAAGTGGGATTGTGCGGGCTTTCCCTCTTAATCTTATCTAATTCTTCCCACTGAAGCTCCCATTCCTATGGCTTTTGTGGAGTGTTGGTCCTATGATCACTAGCATAGCCTTTTTGGACTGTCCCCACTCTGTCTTCTTTATCCATGAAAAAGCTGACTGGATCTCTCCCATCTTACTCATTATAACATGTTAAATCTGAAGATAAAGCTTGTATGTATTTGTCAGTGTAAATATTCTGACAGTAACCCAGAAAGATCAAGTTACAAATGAGAGAACAAAATGGAAGACTAAAAAAATAAATAAATCACATTTTGCTATATTTGTCCTAGACCCATATGTTCATGATGTAGGGACACAGCGGAACTCCCGTGTACCTGTGAGACTGATCTATAATTTTTTTAAAAGCCCTTCAGGTTCTGAAGAAACACATGAGTATAGGAAATTATGAGCAATCGTATCTAGAAGATGGCGGGGGGGGGGGGTTTAATATGACTCAAAATTAAGGAGAATGAAAATTAAGCATAACAACCACTGCAGCATCTGCAGTAATCATCTTTCCCTGGCTTGCTTCACATAATTAATACATTCAGCATGATAGCACAGTGGTAGAACACATACTCTGAGTGTTGACGGTCTCACCTGGCACTTTCAGCTGGAAGACACCCAACCTTGGAGAGCTGCTGCCAATCAGAATATACTGTACTGTGCTAAATGGGCCAATGGTCAGACTCAGTATAGGGCAGCTTCATACATTATTAATCACCCAATTCTGTGAGAAGTCCATTAAAGCTGACCCTACAACTGTGTCTTTCAGATTCTAGTCAACTCAGCACACTGTTGCATGGTTTTAGTTGCAGTTTTATGTAACACATCAGGTAGAATCCCTTATCAATGGCTTTTCTCCAACAGCACAACAATGCATGAGTAAATGAATACACATTCATATGTGATATTGTTGAAAGGTTTGTGGAGGGGAAGAAAGATCATATCAGAAAATTTTAAACATATTAGTCTCAGTGAGAGAGTTTGTGTCCCTGAGAACTCCTTGGCAATGTATCCCACAGGATATCTGACAGAACTAACATAATAATGAAAGGTGGTGTGAGATTATGTGGAAAAAAATAAATTGTAATTTTTGGAAAGGTGGGTATATGAAGTGTCAGGAATGGGGACACAATATTGTATAGTACTGCTAATAAATGGCTTCAAGGTGGACAGAAATATTAAGTGTTTATTTAACTACTGATTACACTTTCATACTGCTCTTCTTCTGAATAGCTCATAATAACTTCCCTTTGGTGCCCCAATGGCCTCAAACTAGCACTATACAGAGAAAGACAGAATTAGCTTCACTGAAAAAAGTGGCCATGTGCCTCAAGCTCATTCCTTGTCCTATTGTTACCTGACTTTTTAATCCTCAAGAAACCCACCACAAAAAAATTAAACAAAAAGTGAGCTTCAGAACATACTCTGACATACTATAACCATTATTTTACAGTTTACTGGGGTGTGTTTAATTGAAAGGATTCCACAGAGGTCCCTCACTCTTAAATATTTATCATTTTGAAGACATTAACTTTAACACTGTCCTCTTGAGAGCCTTCTTAACATCCTTGTTCCTCAGACTGTAGATAATGGGATTCAATATCGGGGTAATAACTGAATAGAAAAGAGAGAGGAGTTTGTCCACATTCAGAGAGTAACTAGATTTGGGGCGTATGTATATGAAAATGGCTGTGCCGTAGAATAAGGAGACCACAATGAGGTGTGAGGAGCAGGTGGAGAAAGCCTTCTGTTGGCTTTTGGCTGATTTCATCCTTAGGATGGTGGCAATGATATGGAAATAGGACAAAAGTATCAGCATGAAGGGCATCAGGATCACAAACGCAGCTGCCCCAATGATTTGGATTTCATTCCAGTAGGTGTCCCCACACACCAGCTTCAACACTGGCTGGATTTCACAGAAGAAATGGTTGATGACATTGGAGTCACAAAAAGGAAGGGTGAAGATGAAGGTGGTATGACCCACAGCCACTAGGCTGCCACAAGTCCAAGATAGGGCAGCCAGCTGAACACACACACTCTTTCTCATGATGACTGGGTAACACAATGGATTGCATATAGCAACGTAGCGATCGTAGGCCATAAAGGCTAGGAGGCAGCATTCGGTGGCACCAAAGAAGAGGAAGAAATACATTTGAGTGGCACAGGCATGTAAGGAGATGGTTTTATCCCGAGCTAGGATGTTATCCAGCAATTTGGGAATGGTGACAGAAGTGTAGCAGATCTCTAAGAAAGACAAGTTTCTGAGGAAGAAGTACATAGGAGTGGAGAGGGCAGAGTCAACATTAATGAGGACAATAATGAGGAGATTGCCAAGTACTGTGGCAATGTAAATGCACAGGAAGATGACAAAAAAGAGGATTTGCCAATGTGGGGCATTAGAGAAGCCCAGTAAAATAAAAGTCTTCACTGAGGTGACATTTTCCATTATTTCTTCTTCTGCAGGCTGACTGGTTGGGAAGAGATGGAAACATATGACCCTTGATCTGAAAATAAATGTTAAAAGAAAATTGTCCATATTCTTTTCAGTCAATGCAGAGGAAGTGCAGGACCATATTATGCATGCTGAAGTCTTTCCTACCTCTGAAATAAATGTTGGTGGCTCCTTTGGCTCTTTTCCAGTAGACTGAGTCAGGGCTGGAATCAGGGCCTTTTAATAACTCCCGCAGCCCCCCATGAGACCAAATCCTTGGTGAGCTATAGGAGTTTGTTTGCTAATCACACTGAGGCAAATCCAAAGATGTTTTATGAGTGAACAAGAGATGAATGTAATACAGGAGTGTGTTTATTTGCACTAGATCTGGAGACCCAGATTTATATCCTCACTCTGCCAAGGAAGCTGGATGAGTGACCTGGGGCAAGTCACTGTCTCAGCTAGGGTTGCCAACTCCAATGTGGTAAATTCTTGCAGATTTATGGGCAGTGCCTTCTGAAGGTAGAATTTGGGGAAGGCAGGGAGCTCATCATGGATATGATGTCACAGAGTGCACTTCCAAACTTTCCATGGAGGCTCATGGATCCTTCTGGATTCCAAAGTGCTATGGATGATGTTAGGATTTCAGACACATCTTCTTTTGAGGTTGTAGTGGGATCTTGGAATGTGAAGCTCCTCAAAGCTCTGGACAAGACTGCTTTTTATTGATCTGCCCTTGGGGCAGAATCCAGTACTGTGGTCTTCTGTAGATCTGGATGACCTAAAGAGGGTTGGAAAATATCTGGAAAGACACTGGTTGAAAACTCACACTAAATCCAACAGGACATGCTATAGAGCCCATAGGAAGACTTATGAAGTGGTGGCAACAGCAGCTAAGAAATGTTATTTCTCCATCACCATTGCATAAAATAGATCATGACCATCAGAATTGTTTAAGGTATCTTGA
>NW_015168111.1:160904-224111 GCF_001447785.1 Gekko japonicus
TTCAGGAACAGACAGTAGGTGTGACACCATTGTAATGTTGTTGTTGTGGGGTTTTTTGCTGACACTCTCATCTGGATGCTGACAGTAACAGAGGCCAAGCAGAAGAGCTGCTTAATACACAATATGGTGTGCTTATCAACCATCTTGACCAAGTTACTGTGATGGATATTGATAGGGTGTTAGCCGAATTGCTTTATTTACAGCAATTGGCAATTTATAAATGGGTTCTTGCCAATGTATACCAAGGTCCTGATCCCACCTTGGGTGACCAGCAAAGGATTCTGAGGCTGTTGTAGTTAAAATAGATGTCTTTTACTAGAAATATATCTCATACAAACAATACTGATGCACTCACACATTCAATCAAGGTCCTAAGAATTAAAGTAGGAAATAAGCACAATTGCATTAGCAGGTAGGGGTGATGACGGGTGATACTTATCTGTCTTGATGGGATGGATGGGAAGAAATGGAAAAACAAATGAAGTCCACACGACCAGAACCAGCTGGAACGCGTGGGTCTCTTAACTGCAGATCAAGAGATCAATAGTAGAGGCAAGGGTTGGGGGATAGCAAGGGAGACTCAAGGGGACTAAAAGCAGACAGGGGTTGTCTTGGAGGAATGCTAGCTAGGAGGAGCCGGGTGACTGGTTCTCTCCTTTTATAGGAGGTCCAAGAGGTGGGTGGTAACTGTGCCAACCTCTTGACCCACCTACCTGTTAGTCCATCCCAAAAACAATCCTATTGGTTGCAGGTAGGTAGGGAGGTTACCTAAGAAGGATGGCCAATATTGTAACCTAAAACCTTAATCGAAGGATTGGCATCTGAGCAGGTGTGAAATCCAGGCTTCAGGATGCTTCCTTGTAGTGCTGATGAAGTTGGCCAGTTCCATCTGGCAGGAAATGCCAGCTCAGGAACAACGCAGTTACATGGCAATGGGTGATACGTGACCAGCAAGCAGCTTTGCCATGGTGGCTGTTTCTTCCCAAAGTTGTTGCTTCATTGCTAACAATAATGGAGATTTGTGCTTCTTCACCAGGCTGTGCAACTGTGTTGCTGATACCTTATTTACATGTAAGGTATGTGCAGGCACCCTCTATGTGTGTCATCACAACAGGTGACCTAAAGTACAGTTCTCTGAGCCCTTGTGTATGTGCACAGTCCATTGTGTAGCAATAAGGTAAAGGTAAAGGTTCCCTTGCTCGAAAGCCAGTCGAATCCAACTCTAGGGTTGCGGTGCTCATCTCCGTTTCAAAGCCGAAGAGCCAGCGCTGTCCGAAGACGTTTCCGTGGTCATGTGGCCGGCATGACTAAACGCCAAGGCGCACGGAACGCTGTTACCTTCCCACCGAAGTGGTACCTATTTATCTACTTGCAATGTCTTGCTTTCGAACTGCTAGGTTGGCAAGGAGCTGGAACTAGAGACGGGAGCTCACTCCGTCTTGCAGCACCCGGGTCTCGAACTGCTGAACTACTGACCTTCCACAGCCTGCAATTCAGATAGCAATAAGCAATCCATAAAACAAATATCAGGCTTGTTCCCTAATAAGGGTTCTGGTATCTGTGAAGGCCACCAGGTGTGACCTGGATGCTTGTCTATTCTAGCTGCTAAAATAATGGATGAACCACATTAATAAGCTCTTAATGGCACTGGAGCCTTTCCTTCCCCAGTGCTCTACTTCTGGTCAGTTTCACACCCAGCGGATCAGCTGGGGAGTGAAATTGGCCAGCAGAAGCAGCTGGGCAGCAGAGGAAGGAAAGACCGGGGGTCATGTTTAAATGTCCCCCTTTTTTCCCCAGCCTGCCTGCCTTCCCAGATCAGCTTCCCCAGGCACCCCATGGCTGCAGGGTGCCTGGAGAAGCCAAGGAAAGGCAGTTTAAACTGACTTCCCTCCAAAGATCGGCTTTCCCAGGCTCACCATGGCTGCGGGGCATCTGGGGAAAAGAAGGGAAGGCAGAGAGGGTTAGTTTCACTGAAACTGATGCCTTCCCTACCTGACTTGGGCCCAATTAACACCAAATAAGATCAGCTTTTATTCAGGAACACCTTATCGGGCAACTGAATCAGATTAGACAATCTGATCCAGTTTAACAAAAAAACCCCAACCCAATAGGGTATTTTTAGGGTTTTTTTTTTTCCAATTTGACAAATCTGAATGCACACCCCTAGTTAAGACAAAGTGATTTAAGTAGAAATGGTAGCCCAGAGTCTATATTTAAATGTTAGCATTCAATACAGTTTTTCATATGGTATCTTATCAAATGCAACCTGGAAACCAATAAAGGCCACATTCAAAATATTTCCATGGTCACAGGGTGTCTGTTGTGGGGAGGGAAAGGGAATGGAGTTTGTAAGCCGCTCTGAGACTCTGAGTGAAGGATGGGGTATAAATCCAATCTTTTCTTGTTCTTTGTCTTTGACATGTTTATTTATAATAAAGTTACTATGGCAATCTCACCCTCTTTCCTCTCTCACATGCAGGATTTTCCCTCAGGTTTTTTTTCTTTATTTCTAAATGAGCAGCCCCTTTATCTATTTTCTTCTTATTTGAAGGTTTATGGCTGTTCGACATTATTATATTTTGATGCTAGCTCAGCCCAGGGACTTGAGGGAAGAGACAAGATCACCTCTTCAACTTAGGGCTCTTCCGCATTCTCATTTTTGTCACTTGTTTGTCCCTATTGCTTTGCCCCCCCTTTTCCACATGTGTTTTGCTTCCTCTGGGACTATTAGAGAGAGCAAAACACATTGGGGGGGGGAGCCCTGAAGCAATAGGGACAAACAAGTGACAAAAATGACAATGTGGAAGAGCCCTTATACTTCTGAAAATGGCACATTGCAGGCTTTTGACATTTCAAAAAGAAACAAAAATATTTTATTTAACATAGAGGGGAAAGGGTTAGTGTAATTGGGGGAAAATGTCTGAGGGGAATCAATAATAACTCTGAGGTTACTTAGTAATTTCACCAACTACAGTTAATATCTTTCCAGCGAGTAAGAGTTTTAGCTTTTTCAAAGCTGAATAATAGAGATGAGAGGCTTTGGTTCCAGCATCTTCTAGACACTCCAAAATACATTCTTGAATTTAAATGACTCTTCAGGTTTCAGAAGGCAGGGATATACTACCAAGTACCCAAAATCCTTCTCTAAACAAATCAGGAATCACTCCATGCTTTCGAGTTATCTCCCCTTTCAACTGGGCAGAAAATCACAACTCTAAAATAGAAGAGCTGTCCCTTTTTCTTGCCCAAATGGGGGTGTTTAGTGATTCTCCCACTCCTCCTTGCCAACCTCCCAGTCCTTAGTCAGTGTTAAACTGAATTATCTCCAGCAGTCAATTCCCAGCTCTTTCTTTTCAACTGATGCTATCCAATGAAATTTGTTTAAGCGGCCTGTCACTCAAAGGCTCTCTGGCTCTGTGAGGCATTACCCTTTCAGAGTCTATCACGTTTGGACAACACTTACGAGTTTTTAAAGCACAGTCTGTCCCAGCTTCTTATAACATCAATCAGTAGTTGATTTGTCCTTTCTGAATCCTGATTGCTCTCAGTTTACTATAGATTGCTTACACCTCAATAAAAAAGATTGTCTGAAATAAAACTCAGAATTTGGAATGACTTTTTTTTTCATTTTAATCTCAAGATCATACATAAACTGCTTTACAGCTGACATTATAGGTATATCCATTACCATTGTAATGGACATTAGTACTTAGGGAAGAAATAATATCCATACACAATATTTGAGAATCTTGTATAATTACTTTTTCTTTGAAAAGTGTTCTCTGGTGTTCATGTTTGGCTGCAACAAAATAATATACATTTTGGGGGCAAAAATGAAACTTAGCAACCCAGTGCTGGAAGCCAAAATAGAGAAAATCTCCACAGCCACCATGTATTTCCCCTTGGTGCTCAGATAAGAAGGAATAAAGGAGATCCAGACACTGCAAAACACCAACATGCTGAAAGTGATAAACTTGGCCTCATTGAAAGTGTCAGGCAACTTCCTGGCTAGGAAGGCCACCATGAAGCTGACACTGGCCTGAAAGACCATATAACCTAGGACAATGTAGAACATGGTGACAGAACCCTTATTACATTCTAGTATAATCTGTCCAGACTGTGAGAACTTGTCATGGTCTGGGAATGGGGGAGAGGTTCCCAGCCAGATGCCAAATTGAATAAGAGAGCAACAAAAGATAATGTAATTGGCCAAACTTTTCCCCAACCATTTCCTTATTGTGTTCCCTGGGCTTGTGGCCATGAATGCCAGAACTACAGTGATGGTTTTGGCCAACACACAAGAAGTACAAAAGAAAAAACCATGCCAAAAGCAACCTGTTGAAAAAGGCAGGCTGCCTTATTGGGTTGTCCAATGAACTGAAAAGTACAAACAAAACATAACAAGAGGGAAATTAGGAGGAGGTAGGTAAGATCCCGGTTGTTGGCTCTGACAATGGGGGTATTTTCACGTTTAACAAAGATTCCAAGCACCACTATGTTGAGTAGGGAAAAAGAGACAGTAGCAGTAGCCAAACTGATTCCTATTGGTTCATCATAGGCAAGAAAAGTTATGACTTTAGGGATACATCTGTTTTGGTTCTCGTTTGGATGCTCATCTTCTGGGCACATGACACATTGATATGCATCTGGAAAAAAAGAATAGCAGGCTGTATACAGCTTGAAATGCAGTTAGGGATATCCTGGAAGCAATGCATCCTTGATAAATACTCTGTGTTTGATACCTGAGTCTGGAAGGAGAATAGTTGTAAAAAAAAATCTGGCTGAGATGGGCTTCATCGGCTGCAGTCACACGGAGCATTAGCCACGCTACAGAGACGGAAGATAGGCAGATTTTCCAGGCGCAATCACACCGCAACATCTGGGATGTGTAGAGCTCCCATGTCTAACCTGAGGCTTCCCGCCGAAGATGCGGCGTAAAAAACTAGTACCTCCGAAGTACTAGTTTCCAGAAACTGCAGGGCAAGGGCGGGCGTCTGATCGCATTTCTGGTGGTAGTTTGTGGCATCCGGTGCCCGCCCATGTCCCGTTGCACAAAGGTCTTTTTTCCCATGTCTCCACGAGATGCGCACAAGCACCCAACGGCGCATGCGCACACTTCGGTTTAAAAACAACAACAACCCCATTTGCCATGGCAGCGGCGCCTAGCCATCGCTGCTGTGATCACGCCACACCGCTTCTTTGCCACACCACAGGATTGCCGTGTGATCGGCACCTCCCCCCGAACCACGGGACATCGGCGGGACGTGTGATCCGGCGGCCGTGCATTAGTTTGCTCCGGGGCAACCAGCCACGCTCCCCCCCCCCATTTTCTGGCCCGTGTGACTGGGGCCATGGTTACGTGAAAGCTAGAAAACGTATGACTTTAGGTATACATCTGTTTTGGTTCTTGTTTGGATGCTCATCCTCTGGACAATCACACATTGACATGCATTTGAAAGAAATAGATGTATACAGCTGGCCATCCTGCAAGGATAATCCTGTCCATCATGTACCTATGATGGCCTAATTATCTGTGATAAACATACTGTGTTTGTTGTTTTCCTGGCATCTGTAATGGTAGTAGAAAGTGTTATCAAGTTGCAGCCAACTTACAGTGAACCCATAGAGTTTTCAAGGATAGAGAAGGTGGTTTGCCATTGCCTGCCTCTGCGCTGCAGCCCTGAGCTTCCTTGATAATCTTCCACCTAAGTACTTACCAGGGCCAACCTTGCTCAGTTTCTGAGGTCTGATGAGGCTAGGCTAACCGTTCAAGGCAATGCCTGACACTGGGGGAATGCATAGTTGCAAAGCATCTCAGCCTGCCTGAAGGGTTGTGATGGCCTTTATGAGTCACAACCTGAGCAGCTCTATTTCTATGAAGGAATATGCAAGGACTTCCAGTGAAAAACAGTAGCAGTCATTCACTTAACACTGGAGAAAAAAAAGGTTTCTCTGCCAGGCCTTTCTTAAAGGTAAACACTCCTTCTGCTTCCAAACAAAATATCAACAAAGGATTCTTTCTTGTAGATATATTTATAGTCCACAATTCAAATAAAACAGTCAAAGATGGTAATCCTTTCTCAAGACTGGATTTATAATGAAACCACGCCTACAAACTCAATTTCCAGTGCTGCAGGCTCTCAGCTTTGGCACAGCCCAATCTCTACAGTGAGGTGTTTTGGCTTTCACCAAAAAAGGCCAAAATGCTTTCCTAGTTCCTCCTTCATACCTTTTACAAATGTTCCCTCTTGTTGGTGTGTCAAAACCCCACTCATATGTCCCTCCTTTTCATGAACAAAAAGCTGAAAAGGCTTTCTTAGATCTGGTTTAGAGGACCCATCCACCTGCCCCAGGATAAATCCACCTGCCAGACATGCATATGCCTGTGCTTACTCAGGGAATTAGTTCTCATGTGTCTAGTGTAGATTCTTTACATTTTTACATCTTTTGCTTTATTTTATATGCAATAAAGCTATTTGTGTTTAAAATAACTCTCTCTTTCTTCATAATTTTATTGTGGGATACCCCTACTGAGATCCACCCTGGTAGATCTACAAGGTTATGTGTTATTCCTTTCTGAAAGTCTTTTTAAAATTAATTTCCCCTTCTCTAGGTCCAGTTTGTGTAACACTCCTCTGTGAAGGCATATGTCATGAGCTGGACTGTCCATGGGCTCTAGCAAATATTCAGGGATTAGCTATCAAGTTGCTACCTCCAAAACATCCTATCATTAACAGCCTTTCTCAGATCTTTCAGACTGAGGGCCCATCACTCAGCTGTTTTTCATGCTGTCTTCTGCAGTCCCTTCAAACATCAAAAAAGGTTTGAAAAATCAATATTTCTAAAGTAACTAAAAACAACTATTCAGCAAAATATATAAACAGGAAGGAGGCTCAGTGAGGAAATCCCAAACAAAACAAAAAGTCTTCAGGCAAGTATAGATGTGTTTTCTGAAGAGGGAATTCCATTCCATAGCTTTGGTGCCATAAATGAGAAGTCCATTTCTAAGGTTGCTACTCACCTAGCTTGAGATGATTTGTTGTTGTTCAGTCAATCAGTCCAACTCTTAGCGACCCTCACAACAAGAGCTTGAGATCATGGGGACATCCAAAAATCTGTGCACAAGAAGTGCACAATAATAATCAAGTAAGTTCATAGGGGAGTAGTTGGTACTTAAAACATGCTGGCCACAAGCTATATATGGCTTTAAAGGACCTTGAATTGGTCACAGAAGAAAACTGGAAATTAGCATAGGTGGAACAAGATTGGAATACTATGGTTTGTGCAATCCACTCCAGTCATCATTCTGGCCACAGCATTATATATAAATTGTAACTTTCAGATACCCTGAAGACAGCCTGACAAACAGTGTGTTTTAGTAAACCAATCCAGATGTTACCAGGGCATGCATCACACTGCCAAGTTCTTTCTTTTTTTTCTCCACTCCCCCTTTTTTTGCCAGGAATTCTACAGCTATTACATGATGGAATATACTCAGACATACCCATTGGCTGCTATGGAAATAGTAGAGGTTTTTTTTACATATGTTAGATAATATAATATTATAACTGGGCTATACATTGCTGCCTTCACTACAGTTAATTCATGGAAGGAAATGTGTGTCCTCAGAAAACACTGCCACCAATTTATTCTATATTATCTTTTTTTCTTAAAAAACTGGTCTCGATTATTCATTTCTGGTCTCAGCAAAATTATGTACATTTTAGGGGCAAACATACAACCCAGCAACCCAGCGCTGGAAGCCAAAACAGAGAAGATCTCCACAGCCACCATGTATTTCCCCTTGGTGCTCAGGTAGGCTGGAACAAAGGAGACCCAGACACTGCAGAACACCAACATGCTGAAAGTGATGAACTTGGCCTCATTGAAAGTGTCGGGCAGCTTCCTGGCTAGGAAGGCCACTATGAAGCTGACAATGGCCTGAAAGCCCAGGTAACCCAGGACAACATAAAACATGGTAACTGAGCCTTCATTACATTCCACTATGATTTGTCCAGACTGAGAGAACTTGTCAAGGTCTGGAAATGGTGGAGAAGTACTGAGCCAGATAGTACAGATGCCAACTTGAATCAAAGAGCAACAGAGGGTAATATAATTGGTCAGATTTTTCCCCAACCATTTTCTTGTTGTGTTTCCTGGCTGAGTGGCCATGAATGCCAGAACCACAGTGATGGTTTTGGCCAACACACAGGAAAGTACAAAAGAAAATGCATTGCCAAAAGCAGCCTGTCGAAGAAGACAGGTCACCTTGTTGGGTTGTCCAATAAACAATAAGGTGCAAACAAAGCAAAGCAAGAGGGAAATTAGGAGGAGGTAGGTAATATCCTGGTTGTTGGCTCTGACAATAGGTGTGCTTTGATATTTAACAAAGGTTCCAAGAACCACTGTAGTGAGTAGGAAAAAGGAGAGAGAAGCAGAAGCCAAACTGATTCCTAATGGTTCGTCATAAGCAAGAAAAGTTATGACTTTAGGGATACATCTGTTTTGGTTCTCGTTTGGATGGTCATCTTCTGGGCATGTGACACATTGATACGCATCTGAAAGAAAAAGAATGACAGATTATACAGCTTGAAAAGCAGTTAGGTAAATCCTTTCAGCAATGCATCCTTGCTCAATATTCTGTGGTTGTTACCTAAATGGAACTGGAAGAAAATGTTTGTAAAACACCTGGCTGTTACAGGCTTCATGGTCACACACTGACCAGTTTTACTGCATGAGGCCACCAACAGACATGATGAAGAAGATGTACCTCTGTCCTTCAAAATATAAATGTTAATCCTGTTCAATTTAGCTAAGGATCTTGTGGGAAAAGGAGAGGAAAACAGAAACAACAAAGCAGAGAGCTTAGTTAAAAATACTGGCTGAAATTTTGAAGAGTTAAACCTGCTTATTCTACCATGCATGTCCACAAGGCAAATCGAGGCTACTGTAGCCAGCAATTTCCAGTTTAGAAATGGACAGTGATGTGCAATGATTGTCACACCTCTTAATACCACAGAGCGAAATACTTCTGTTACCCAGGTAACATTCTTCTAAAATGTTTTTTTGAGCCTGAAATAAATGCATCAATTTTACTAAGTGAGGATGTTTCTCATTATTAATGAAGACATCCTGTCACAACAACCCTGTGAGGCAGGTCTGGTTGAGAGTCTGTGGATGTCCCCAAAGTCGCCCAGCAACCTTGACTGGCAAAGTGGAGATTTGAACCTGAATCTCCTTAATCCTAGTCCAACTTTATAATCATTACACCAGACAGTGTTCTGATAAGCCAGGTAAGTTGTTTTGTAACAGAAGGAATATTTTTCCACCTGCCCTCTCTGTGTTGCCTGCACTTTCCTGACTTCTTGTGAATAGACCTTTGCTTCCAATTAAAAAAACAGAGGGATATTTGGGAGGTCATCTGTGCCAGGTTCCATTCCCTTCTTTTTTGGCAATTCTAATCATATCATCAACTGCTTTTGAGACATCTGTCTTCATTTTCTAAGGAAATGCCTGCTACAAAGAACCATAGCTTCCATTGCAAAAAGCTAGGGTCAGGGGCAGTGTTCTCTCTAAGCTGAATTACTGTGAGTTAGCTCACAGTTTTTTAGCTTCCAGCTCACACATTTTTGCCTTAGCTCAGGAAGGCTGGCTCCAGAGCAAACCAATTTATGCAGCAGCCAAATCGCTCGCTTACAGCTTTAATGCCAGTTGCTCACAAAGTGGAATTTTTGTTCACAAGAGGGAACAACTTAGAGGGAACATTGGTCAGGGGGGTGGGGGGGAGACAATTCAGGAGATAACGTGGCCAAGGATGTTCTTGGTACTGCAATTCCCACAGTCATCCAGAAGCCGGTGGCCAAACTTGAGACATCTAGCTTTATTTACTTGTTTTGTCTGTTATTTATAGTCCGCCTTTCTCACAGTAAGTTGAGACAGATAATACATAGTCAGTCAGTAGTATAATAAAAAAATAGGACATTCAGTAACCAGTGTGTTAGGATTTTAGAAATCTGGAACCACAACAGAAAGAACTGAAGTATAGCATAAATATTAATATGATATTTTAAGAATTACCAAAGTTAAATAATAGGATCCTACTTACAATAAGTTACACACAGCTGTATAGACCATAGTCCCAATAATTTTTTCAAGTGAGTTTGTAAATCATTTGAGTACAGTGCAACCCTATTACCTGTGCAGAACAGCCCTCTTGAATAGTTTAGTTTTGCATAGTCTGTGGAAAGCCAGGAGAGTGGGAGCTTTCCTGTCCTCCTCAGGCCAGCCATCCCACAAGGTGGGAGCCACAGCTTCATTTTTGGATGAGATATGACTAGTACAGCCTACAGTAGTCAGTCAGTCAATCAGTCAGTTTTTATTCAGTGTATAACCAGCACAATTCAGTTAAAACAGTTTAAAAGCTCTAGGGTTCGTTCATAAAACATTTATAAACCAATCCACACTCATATCAATCATATCTGAGACCCTTTGGTTGAACTACATATAAATACTTATAAAATACATTATAGACAAATAACATGAAACTCATCCAATATGCTTCCTACTTCGTCTGTTTCAGTTCTTTACTTGATACTTATGAATTCTTAAAGCTGTTGCAAGAAACCTGGCACAAATTAGAGAGAGCTGAGGATTGGAATCAAATAGAAATGTCTTGCTTATCTCCATATCTGAGCAGCCAAGCAGCCAAGGAACTTCCCTAATATGGGTTGAAGAAATTTTACTCAATTTTTTTTATAGTAGACACAATGCAATAGTATGTGCTCCACAGTCTACTTTTCCTGAACCACAAGGACATATCCACTGTGTCATTGGCACCTTTTTATACTGGACTTCTACTGCTGCTGATGGAAAAATATTGCATTTGGCCATTAAAAAAGCCCTGAAATAAGATGGAATTTCTAGGAGTGATAAATAAGTTGCTGGGGTGACCACATACCTTATTTCCTGGGGAGCCAGAAAGGTCAGCATCCCAGTGATATCACTCTGCCTTTCAATATCAAATATTATTTGTTTGACTATGGCCTTTGCCTAGGCTAAAGGTATTATCTGAAGGGACTCTAATGAAAACCCAAGCAAATGTAATTTCTGGTAGACTGCCTTGAGCCAGGATGAACAATGACCATCCCTAAGAATTGACACAGTAATATCAGAGGGACTGTGACTCAGCCTAAGCCAGGTATTAATAGATGCAAGGGTTATCCTGGCCTCTAGCCTAATCAGACTGGTTTCCAGGTGTAGGTTTGCATTGGAGACACATCTAGGGAATCGAAAAAGAGCTCTTAGAAATGTTTGATTGTATTTTCTCTATAGGGGGCAAAGCTTGAGGAAGGTGCCCAATTTAGCATTCCTGGGTAACGTGGTAGAGAGGGCAGTGGCAACACAACTTCAGGTGTTCTTGGATGAGGCTAAGGTCCTGGACCCCTTCCAGTCTGGCTTTCACCCCGCCCATGGGACAGAAACAGTGCTGGTTGCCCTGGTGGAGGATCTCCAGAGACACTTGGATTGACATGGTTCGGTGCTGCTGATTCTTCTTGATCTATTGGCAGCATTCGATATGGTTGACTATGAGGTCTTAACCCACCACCTCACCAATGCTGGGATATGGGGGCTTGCCTTGCAATGTCTAGCCTCCTTCCTTTAGGGTCAGGGACAGATGGTGACTCTTGGGGGGGGGGAGTTATCCCAGTGGCACCCACTAAAATGTGGTGTTCCGCAGGGAGCGATTATCTCCCCTGTGCTGTTTAATACCTATATGCGCCCCCTTGCCCAGATTAGCTGGAGATATGGGCTGGGTTGTCACCAGTATGTGGATGACACCCAGCTCTATTTACCAATGGACAGCTACCCGGACACGGCCCTAGGACATCTTGACGAGGTGTTACAGGCTGTGGCTGGATGGTTATGACAGACCCAACTGAAGTTAAATCCATCTAAGATGGAAGTCCTGTACCTGAGCTGTGGGGGATTGGGTAAGGGGATTAGGCTCCTAACCTTTGATGGGGGTCCATTGGTGATTACATCGAGTGTGAAGAGTCTGGATCCTGGATACCTCCCTCTCCATGGAGGCACAGGTCATCACCACTGCCAGGTCTGCCTTCTATCTGAGGCAGATCAGACAGCCCCATATCTTACTCCCTGAGATTTAGCTACAGTGACCCATGCAATGGTCACTTCCAGACTGAATTATTGTAACTGTCTCTACATGGGGCTGCCCTTGACTCTGCTCTGGAAGTTGCAGCTAGTGCAGAATGTGGCAGTGAGGGTGTTGACGGCAATGCCTGTGCAGGCTTGTATCCACCCTGTGCTGC
The DNA here is from genome assembly GCF_001447785.1 of Gekko japonicus. Classification (NCBI taxonomy): domain Eukaryota; kingdom Metazoa; phylum Chordata; class Lepidosauria; order Squamata; family Gekkonidae; genus Gekko; species Gekko japonicus. The sequence continues at coordinate 173,234 of NW_015168111.1, forward strand.
GTGAACTGCACTGGCTGCCTGTTGAATTCCAGATCCGTTTCAAGGTGCTGGTGCTTACCTTTAAAGCCCTATATGGCCAATGGTTGAAACACTACCCCTAGATACTTAAAAAGTTGTTACTTGTTCTAGTTTGTGGCCCTTTATGCTCCACGCCCCTGCTTTGGGCTTCATACCAAAGGCCATAACTTTGTTTTTTTGATCATTTATCTCCATCTGGCTCAATTCACAGTAAAGGCTAAGCTGCTTCAGTGCCCTTTTGAGACCTACTGGTGTCCTGGACAGCAGGACCATATATTCTGCGTAAAGTAAGGCAGTTATGTGCTGGTTCACTAGGGTAGGAGGGTGGGTGTCAACTGTTCCTAAAATGCCAGTCAAATTGCTGATATACAAGGCAAAAAGATATGGGGCCAAAATGCAGCCTTGCTTAACTCCTTTTGTTGAAAGGACGATGTTAGTTAAATGCCCTTGATTATTGCATCTGACCCTAACAACTGTATTGGTGTATAATGCTTGTATCAAAAATAAAAGTCTCCCATCAATTGTTGTAGTGTTTAGCTTTTCTGACAGATTAGCTCTGAGAACAGAATCAAAGGCAGATTTCAAGTCTACAAAGGCTGCATATAAAGAAATGCTGTTGTTGGACACATATTTGTCTATTAAATGGGATAGAATCAGAACATGCCCCATAGTAGACCACCCTTCCCTAAAACCAGCCTGTTTGTCTACTAAAACATTTTCCTGGTCTAGCCAGCTTCTTAGTTTGTCTTGGAAGTGACTTGCATACAATTTACCTATTATACTCAACAAGCTGATTGGTCTATAGTTCATTGGATCATCTCTTTCCCCAGCTTTATAGAAAGGAACAATTTTAGCATTTCTCCATGCTTCATGGACATCTCCAGTCTGATCAATGTAGGTGAAGAGTGAGGCCAATAAAGGTGCCCACCAAATTTTTGGTCAATAATTCCGGTGGAATAGGGTCTAAGCCTTGTGCTTTGCCCTTCTTTGGTTTACTGATCAGGAACTCAACTTCTTTAGCTGACACTGGGAGCAAAATTGGAAGATCTTTTTGTTTCTGGAGGAGAGGGGAATGCTTGGTATCAGAATATTGTTTTTGGAAGAATTCATCCCATGTCGCCACTGAGATTAGTGAGTCAATGGGGAAGCTGTCCTTATATGAGTGATTGGAAATCAGTTTCCGAAAGAGAGTAGAAGTCTTCTCTTAGGTTGATTGTATTATTTGGTCCATAATGATTTCTTTTCTATTTGTTTCTTCATTGCCACCAGTTTCTTGTAAGATTTTTTAAGGTGTAATAAGCAGTATGTGGCAATCATAGCATTTGATCCTGTGGAATTCTTACAGGTATAGTATGCTGTATTGAGTTCTCTTTTCGCTTTCCAGCAGTCTTTATCAAACCATCACTTGAAAAAATTCCTAACAATCTGTTTTTGAACAGTAGCATCTCGAACCAATGATGGTTTTAGCAACTGTAGCAAATTTTCAAAGGAAATAAGGGGATTCTATTTTGGGGGGTTATTTATAACTGGTGATCTCCATTGACTGGCCTCTTCTAGGATTCCCTTTACTTTTTGAGCCAGTTGGTCAGAGCACTTGGCACGACACCACATTTGATATGCTGGTACTAAACATGGGCCCAAAACTATATTATAATAGTTTTGGGGGACTGGGGGAGCCAAGTTGAGTAAAAGGAGTAAATGATCACTTTCAAATTCTGGTAGGATCTGAAGATTTAAAACCTTGGGTAGCAGAGGCTCACTATCAGATAATCTATAGTGCTGCACCTGGAGCCTGCCATGAAGCTATATTCCCCGGAGTAATCCCCTGTTGCGGAACCATTTGGTATGGAAAATTTGAACCTCCTCACCATTTTAATTAAAGAAAAACCAGCAAAATTCACCCTGAGTCTTTGAAACGGTGGGGAAAGTGGGTGGAGTTCCTGTTTCCCTCTGTCCCAATTGGTAGAGTCCAAAACTTATCGATAGGAGCCCTATTGTTTACACCTAATTTAGCGTTAAAATCTCCTCCCATTAAGATCATATCTGTCAGATCATAATTCATAAGATCTTCAACATAAGATTCAAATTTGTCCCAGGTTTTCCTGATATCCGATTTCCCCCATTGAGGTGGAAAATATACATTTATTACTAAGAGTCTCATGGTGTTAAAATGTACAAGGACCGCCATATCACATTCTTTTTAAAAATTTAGATGCACACATTTCACTCTTAGTGCAGTGGATATTAGGATTGCCAACCTCCCTTTTAATCTTCCTGGGCATACTTCTGGAATTGCCAGATTTATAAAGGAATGATATCCTCCAATTAAAAGTTTGCTAGTGGTCGATGTCTTTTCCCCCCAAGCCAGAATAACGAGGCAGACACAGATGATAGGTTTAACTATTGGGCCACTTTATTAAATGACAACTTTAACTGGAACAAACGGCAAGGGCAACACTGTTTTTGTGGTATGGTTAAGGCCAGGGGTCCAGGACCCCTCCCTTACCTCATGAAATAGGGCGACCCACCCTGCCCTGAGCGGGAGCCATCAGCAGTGGCTCCCACCCAGCCGGCTAGCCATTGCAGGACAACCCTGTAGATTCAACCCACAAGCTGCTAGGCTCAAAGAGATGACCCAATCGGGGTGGTTCCCTGCCCCGTGCCGCAGTGCACAAAGACTGTACTCAGAGGACCCTTTCAACCCCAAATATTGGGTGTCAGCTGGTGCTCACCGGGCCGCAAACTGAATTCCGCCTAGAACCCTGCCTTAACAAAAGTGACCATCCTAACTAACACAGCCCACCCATAAACACCTGCACCACCACTGCAGTGCAAGGTAGGCGAAAACACCCCTTCCACAGGCCAATCAGGAAGAGGTGAAAAATTCCTACCTGGCCCCCAAAACCGGGCAACCAGCCAAAGCCTGCACTATCAACAGAGCGGGAGGGTAGGCCGAGAACCGAACGGGAACTGCTGGCGAGGGGCGGAGGGGCCGGATTTTATCTGCTCGGCCCCACCCGCCCCAAGTACCCATATCAGGCACTTTTTGGCACCAAAAATTGCCCGCCTCATCCAGCATGGAGGAAAGGCGCCTCCCCCAGCCCAAAGGCCACAAGGGAGCCGCAGGCTGTTGGACTCGTATTTCCTTTTTCTTGTGATTTAATTTTTCAATTCATCATTGTGTTATAGTATTTCTAAAGTGTCTTTGTAACTTAATGCCCAGACTATTCGAGCTGGCAGCATGGGAAAATAAATAGGATGGTATTCTGTTGGAACAGAAATGTTAAAGGAAACGCTCAAACCTAATGGAGTCATTTAGCCTTTCTATCTTGTTGAGGTCTATACCCTCTCGGGTAAATCCAGTGATGTTGGCCAGATGGCCTATTACTTTCAATTTTTGCTCCAGTCTATTAGACTCCCTTTCCATGGAAATACATTTAAGACTACTAGATTTGGGTTGTATACTAAAGAAAGGTAGTCACTCTTATTGATCTCTTGGTGTTCAGATTTTATGTCTGTCTTTGGGTGTATCATGGGGGACTCCCCATTATTTGGGGGGCACCTTGGTTTATTTTTTGTGGAAACACTAGCTTGTCCCTGCAGCAAAGATATTTTGCTGTTGTTGCTCTGTTGTTGTTCAAATATTATTCTGATGGATTCCACCACCAAAATTGTTTAATGGGCTAGTAACTCCATCCCTTTGCAGGGATAAGAGGTTAGCCTGCAGTAGTCTACAGGCAACCTTAGTTTCCATTACAAACAGCATCAGCGGATTCTGGAGGTGACCTAGGTGAGGATATTCTGATTCCTTTCAGTTTTTGATACTGTTACGTCTGTTATCATTCTGAAGCTGGTTTCCAAATTTGGAAGCTCCTAGCTTTAGTTTCAGAAGCATTATGCTTGCCAGAGACAAGCACAGTTTCTTTTAAAAAAGTGTGTGTGTGTGTGTGTGTGTGTGTGTGGTGTTTCTAGAGATTACATGGGCCAGCATGCTCCAGTTCCTTTCATCTTTTGCTCAACTCTGATGATAATCCTGAAGCCAGTGGCCAATTTTGAGTCACCTATCTTTATTTTTGAGGACTTTTGTGTGCCAGAGATGGATAGGCAGATGGACAGGCATATCCTTATATTACTATAAATTTGAAAATATTGGCTAGACGGGAGCCACATACCTGTCTGGTTTGAAATTGTCCCTTCTGGGCACTTGGAACAATCATAGCAGCAAGATGATGCTTCTCCTTCATGGACTTTTTTGCTATATCCTGGATGGCATCTCTCAGTGCACAGGGAAGGGGGTAATGTCTAATCACAATGCAAAGAAATCTAGTTTAATTTAAGGTCATGAACTGATTGAATTATTTTTATACATTTTATCGACCATGTATGTGTGTGTGTGCGTGTATGTATACAGAGAAATCGGTACAGTATTAGGTAAAATAAGACATCTGGTGATCCTGCAGTGCTCCAGACTGCCCATTTCATATCTGAACAAGCCAATAGATGTTGATACACAGTAAAATAAAGGATCCACTGATTTAACCACTGGGCCCCAAATCCAAGCTCAGGCACAATGATAATTTACTCACTAGGAAAAAAAAAACAGTTGGAGACAAGCTCTTAGGAAATTATTCCCACGGAATATAAATCCCAGATGATCCTTCATGGAATGGACACTTCTTACTTTGTCCTGCTTTCCATATTTACTTCATATGTTTTGTGTGTTTTATTATGCACAATGGAGTTATGGTATTGGCAAGTGAGATTCCTAATCCTATTTACCTTTCCATTACAATATCCTGTGCTGAGACCCAAGTACAGAGCAATGAACATAGTTCTAGGGCTATGATGACAAACATTCTCAGTAATGCAAGATATGTTGGTTTTGTTTTGTTTTCTACATTCAAAGCATTTCCTTTCTGTCTGAACAAGAGTCCTTCTATTACTGCACCTGCCTTGTGGGGAGGAATGGAGAAGAAGTGTGGGCTGTGTTTGCTTGTTCTTAACTGCAGAGAATAAGCTCAGTGTATAGCAGCATAATCTGATGTAATATGTAGTTTGTTTGGTTTTTTAATTTTTATTTTGCAGCTTAATAGTACTGGATCTCTCTGCCTGAATAACTCCAGACATTCATCAGTCCTCAACAGAAATAATTAAACTATATCTTGAATAATATATTTTTTAAAAAATGTTTCATTGTGTGAATGGCTGTAAAGAGAACAGTAAAGATGCTAAGATATGAGGGACTCACCCGGTTGAATCTGCTGGGCCATATGATGGCATCACTCTTGATGGTAAAAGTGTGGTCAGACAAACCCCTAGGACTCACCCTTCCAACTCTCACTGGAATGAAAGAGTTATTTGGGAAACTGACCCAGTTGACAATGTCATATCCAATAGGCCATTCCTGTTTTTCACTGAAGTAGACCTCCTCCCCAATGCTGTTGTTGAAATGGAGTTTTTGCAAAAATGGGTGGAGCTAGATGGGAAGACAAAACCTCAGAATCTACAAAACAGGGCAAAGAATTGCAAGCATGTGAGGACTGTCACACAGCAGTACACATTTACAAGGGATGACCATGACATTACATTAGAGCAAGTTTAATCAACAAATCTGCATGCACCTCTAATTCAGTCTGATCAATGGGAAACCACACCAGAGAATCTAACTGTTCACATACACAGTGTAGAAATGTTTGCCCAGGGATTGTTTTAAATATCTACAGAACCAATGATTGCTGAACTCCAGAGAAACATACCAGTTTCTGGACTTGGTTCCATGCTTCAATAATTACACAATTTCATGCCCATAACCATAAATTTCCCCCAGTTGTCCATGGTGTTCACACACTCCTGTCCATCTACATGTAAGACCACTGTTGTCTATGGAAACAACATTAGTAATTTAGTTGAGCTGAAAGATGGGTTCTTGTGAACCCCATGGCATTTCTCTAAATGAAAACTGGGATGCTGCAAAATTCTAAGAGTTTGAAATACTCTGACTTATTTACTGATGGGAAAGTAATGGTGTAGTTGTCAGAGTGCCAAACTAGGATCTGGGAGACCTAGTTTTGAATTCCCACTCTGTCATGAAAGCTTGCTTCATGACCATGAGCCAGCTGCAAAATATTAGCCTAAACTACATCACAGGGTTGTTGTGAAAAGAATGTTGTAAGACAGGTTAGGTCTCTATTAGAGAGAAAAGTGGAGAATTAGATGGATGGATGACTGGATAGGTTTGTCTGACCTAGTATCCCAGGTAAGCCAAAAGTAGGAAGTCTCACCCCTTACCTCCCATGGCTGCTTTGTGTTAAGGTCCAACTTAGGGTTTTTCATCATTGTTCGGTATCTGAATGAGTAAGCATTATGCAAAGCATGTGCGATGGCATAGACTGCACTGTAGATGCCATAGCTCTGGCCAGACATGTGCATTTCAAACACATCCTCTTCCAGACTCTCCAGCTTTTCTCTTCCGGTACATTTTGATAGATTTAGTGTGGAGGCATAAGAATTTGTGTTTGTACACCAAAACACAGTATACCAGAACTGTTGGATTAAAATACTTGGGTGTTGGTCAATCTTAAATGCCTGGAGGAAGCTCTGAAATCCTGGTACATCATTTCTGTGGTTTGCTATAGACAAGGCACCATGGAAAAACCTGGCATTCCAGTCTCCCCGAACAATCCTTGAAGATAAGTCCCAGTGGTCTGTTGTGATCCAGATCTTCCTCTGTAAATGTTTATTTGCAATTATTTCATGTGTGTATAACACCATCTCTAAACCATGCATGGAATATGAGTCTCCATATGCAACAATCACATTGGCTTTTGTTGTAAATAGTGTTGCTAAAAGATTCCCCTTAGAAAATATATTTCTGGTAGATCCATTAAAGGACTTGAGAAAAATAATTGGGGCTTTCTCTGTGAAGGCAACACAGATGTCATTCCTATTGAGCAATGGGGTGATGGTTTGTGCAAACTCTTCTCCACTGACATCATCTGAAACAAGAAGGCCAACCCATGTCCATTTGAAATATCTTATCAATTCCACTATTTCTGCAAAGTGAGCAGCCTCATTGGGAACCATTTGGTAAGAAAAAGGGAATTGGATTGTATCACTTCGTGATCTTTGAAGTGGAACATAAGTGAGCTGCAGAGAAAGGACAGGGTGGTATTTACTTACAACTCCAAAGGATTTCACAAATCTCATGAAGCCTGCCAGGTAACCTTGAGCCAGTCACAATTCTCTCAGAACTCTCTCTGTCCCATCTCTCTCACAAAGTGCCTGTTGTGGAGAGAGGAAAGGGAGGCAATTGTAAGCTGCTTTGAGACTACTTAAATTAGAGAAAATTGGGGTATAAAAACAACTCTCCTATTCCTCCTCTTCTTCTACTACTACACTGATAATACAGATGGGGAAGCATGATTAACTAGTAGTGTCTACCACTGATAAATACACACAAAACACAAACCTTTACTGGCACTGAGAGTGCAAAACATTATGGGAATACAGCAAAATATCAAGATACATAAATCATTTACATTTTGGCTATTCAAACCCCATCTTCTGATTGTATAATGTAAAAATTTTGCAACAGCCTCCATTGTTTCACAGTTAGAATTAAACAGAAGAAAGTGAATAATTGAGTCATCAGAATGCCAACTCTTACCATCAAAAAGTGGACTAAAAACAAGATCAAATGTCCCTATAAAAGGGACAATAAAGTATGATGTCTGTAGTGGATTCTATATCTTTTAGAAAACAAGGACAAAGTCTGTCTAAAGATGGTATCCAGTGGTACCTCCTTAGAAGCATCTCCAATGGCAGAACTTTAAAGCATGCAAGCATGTATGCTCTGCGATGATGTGGGCTGTTAGACATAATAGATCCCATATAAGAGGTCCACAACCTGCTTGGGGAGCATCTGGTAGCTGCACGTTCCCTAAGTTCATGCCTTTCAATATCTAGAAATCTTTGTTTGATAATAGCATAAGCTTATTTATCCAAAAAGGGGGCTAAATAATCTGGGGATATTCCCATTGTAGAGAGTTTCTCCTCTATATGTCTGAGCCATGGAGAGAGATGGGACTCAGTTAACGTATTAGTAATAATACTTTTAGCTTCAGCATGAAGGTGAAGTTTAAGCCCAAACTGAGTTGTTATCAGCCATGCTCTGGTTGATAGAAGCCTTTGATTGGTTTCTAAGCATAGAGCTGTGTAAGGCACACATGAGGGAAGTCCAAGAATTTTCCATAAAAATCTGTATTCTTTCCAAGTTCCCTTTTAAGGCTTCAATCCAGTTGGTACTCAGTAAAATAATTGAGCAGCTAATTTAGCATTAAAAACTTCAAGGGCCACCGGCACATACTGGTTGCCCTTGGTATAATGGAAGTGTATAATAGCTGCAGTGATGTTGTTCACTGCCTCAACTGTCCTCTCTTTATGATAGACCCATATGGTGTTATAGTAAAAGTGGATACCCAAGTACTTAAAGCTTTTAACTTGTTCAATAAAATGTCCTCCAATGTTCCATCTAGATGGCTTCCAGCTCTTACTGAAGATCAAAATTTTGGATTTTTCAAAATTCAGAAGTAGCCTATTCTTTTCACAATAATCTACAAAGCTCTTCAGAAGGCATTTCAACCCTATATGAGTTAGGGACAATAGTACTGAATGGGACAGGAAGCGAAAGGGAATTCAGGTTTGTTACCTTTTAGCTGGCTGATCTCTGAGCTCATCCTAGGCAGGGTTGTCACAGCTACATAACCTGGTGGCCTGACTACACATGCAGAGTTTGTTAAATCTCTCGGCTTGGAAGCTTTTTCCTGTGGCCATACCCTCTCTGCTCTTTGTAAACAGAAACTACACAATGTCTCTTCCCCAGAGCTCTGAGCTGATCTTAGCTTCTGTCTGCTCCCTTAATGCATGAGTGCTTTAGAAGTCTCCATAAGTTACCAATTTTGACCTCTAGCACCATTCAGAAGCAACTATCTGTGCTGAAGGAGCATTTGACTAGTTGGAGCTTCTCACACTTTTGTGAAACCTTTCAACATTTTGTGATTGGACCCACTCTCGTGATAGCCAGGTGTCACCCACAATCCTTTCTCAAAATTCCCAAAGTGGCAATAAGCTGTATAAGATTGGAGTTCCCTGTTTTAGACTGTGAATGCCATTAATGCAAAAGAAAATGGGAAGAAGAGTACATATCTTAAAGCAGAACAGGAAGGAGGGAGGAGTCTTGCATTAACCCTGACCCCAGAAAATATAAGGAAAGGGATGGAAAGCTCGTTTCATGTCCTAGCATCATTGTAACAAGATGTGGATGGCATCAGGACAGTATGAAATCTGGCATTCTCACCCCATCCACCTCTGTAACCCCTCCCCCCTAGGAGGCCTGTGGAAGCTGAAATCTTTTCTTCCACCATCTTGGATTGTGTATTGTTTTACTTGTTGATATGTTTTAGGTATTTTTAATCACTGGTTTTAAATTAAACTATTTATTGTATTTGTTTCTGTTGTAAGTTGCCCTGAGCACTGCTTGCAGGAAAGGGCAGCCTAATACATCTAAAATAATAGTAATAATAATAGCAATACTAACAACAACAACAACATCATCATAAGCTGGCACCCACCAGTTAGCAATGTGTGAAGCCTTCCTCAAGCCTGAATAGCCTTCCTTCAAATTAAGTGATTGTTCCTCCAACTGAAGAGCTGCTTAAGTTGGAGGGAGGTTCATTAGGCTAGATGAAATTCCTTCAAGTGGGATATATGCCACTGTATGGATTTTTATTTATGACATCATGTCAACATAGCATAAGTTACAATAGAGCAGTATCTCTTATGTACACTTTTGGGGCTCAAAGTGTGCTACATTAGGGATAGTTTATATAAAAGGAAATGTACGTACAGCACACACCCTTACCTGAGGGATCTTGTAGAGGTCTAAAATGGTAGCCATCTGGATGGAAGCTTCAGAGCTAAGTCCTCCAACAATGGCTGACATCTTGTATTGCCTTCCACAAACAAAATTAGGGACATTTTCTTTTTGTGTGGATAGCAGAGACAGAGTGATATCATAATTTGATCTGCCTTGTAAGAGGCTGTCATAGATACGGAACCCCAACGTGATATTGGGTAAGAGGTCTGGGTCCTTGTTGATCTCATCAATCGTAAAAATGAAGGCGAGGACATGCTGATAATTCTTCCTCACGAGCCTATAACAGAAGTAAAGATTTCTTCAATCTGTTTATATGTAGAGCCTCCTCCCATCTCCCATCTCAGTTCCCAAAGATCTGAATTTGTAGAATATAAAAGGTTTAATATCAGACGGAGCAGTGAATTGGATGAACACATTGCAGCCTTAACTTACACCAGTCAAGAGAACTTAACTTATGCTAATCAAAGGTGGGGGAGTTTTTGGTATGCTAACCTCACCTCCCCCCACACATAAAATTCTTAGTATTTGCCCCAGGCACCCACTCAAAGAAAACACAAGACCAGAGCTTGGGTTTAACCAGTTTGTTTAAATAATTCAATTGATCTGCATAATTTCAGTTCACTCACGTATTTAAATGGGTGGGCTGTGCTAAGGCAGCTTGCCTGCGGCTGCCTTTTCTATCATACCTGCCCTGACTCTGAACACAACCTGAATCTTCTGCTGGCTCTGTGTATTATTGCCTGCACACATTGTCTCACCTGATGTGCCACACAGCCACTACCAAGTTTGGAAAAATATTGCTCAGCACCAAGGACCACTTTTCCCCATCTGCACAGCCAATGAAGTGCTGTTCCAGACATGGCTTACACCGCTGAGATATCTAGGGATGCTTGCTGATCATCTCTACCTGTTGTGATCAGCCTGACCAAACTCTGCCAAACTAGTTATGGCCTGCACAGTCCATGAGTAGGACTATTCAATCAACCTTCACCCTGGCAACAAGAAGCAGGTGAAAGAAGGCACCTTCCATTGCCAATCTGAAGGAACCCTCAACATTCCTCCTTGGCCTCCAACAGTGACCAGCTAATCCTGTGATGCTTGAAGGGAGGGTGGGTAGGCAGCAGCTAGTAGCAAAAGCTTGCTCTGAGGAGGCACAGACAAATATATCAAAACCAAATGCACCTTCCCACTGGCTGTCAATCCATTCTAATTACCTGATGAGGCTTCGTGGCTCCTTAGAATCCTAGTGATTGGGACAAACTGCTGCCCAACAACAATGCTGGGAATTTTACTTTGTTAGAAAGTTGCTTAGTTTTAGGCAGTTATTAATGCTATTGTGATACATGTCTTTACACTATAAACATGCTGCTGGAATTGAATTATCTACCTCCTAGCACAGAAAACACTACAGCTTAGATCCAATATGCTTTTCTTCTGGTGAAAAAAGGATGACAGGATCTTCTTTGACTAAAAAAAAATATCCATGCTGGGGATCACGGGTCATGACTGGACAAATGTCATGTGTGATGGGGGCTGTAATAAGGAGGCGAATTAGATGGAATTAAACATAAAAGTTAGCTGCATCCAACCTTATATGGTTTTCACCAAGCTGATCTGTTTAACAGTTGCATCTGATTATCATGTATCATGCCTCCATTCTAAAGCACCAACATCTGTGTGGAGGCACACAGTTAACACAGATCTAGATCACTATATATTTAGTGTTCACATTTACATTGAAGTCGAACCTTTATCATTATCACCATAATTATGCTTCCATCAAATTCACCCAGTTGATGAGAGTTCCTCATTGGCAAAGGCTCGTAACATAACCTGTACTGTGCATATTAAAAAGCATTGTTCTACTAGCTATATAGAAGTTCTGCTAGCTATATAGATGCATGTCTACCAAGGATTATTCTTTGTCTGGTGTTTACCCAGAACTATAATTCTCCAATGCAACATTTTGTAGCATTGCAATGTCTAGGTTATGGCGTACACAAAACCCAACACTATGTCTTAGTTATGTCTGTGCAATAAGAACACCTTCTGTGAAGTTTTATCAGATCATTTCACAATGCATCCACACTGTAAATTCCCCTACAGTTGACATGACAAGGTGAAGTTTCCATGTGAGGATGGGTAAACAATTATGTTTGGAAATCATAAAGTACAATGTACTCTGCCACTATAAACATTTTTTTTTAAATTATGGAGCATTTTTCTACATCAAATTATTCTAGAATTTAGCATGGAGTAGAAATATACCCCAGAATAATGTTGGTGCTTACAAGAGATATTCATGCTGTAGCAACAAAGCTCAAAATCTGAAAGCCTGTACTTCATTGAAGTGGCATACAGACTTACTGGTGTATATATTCATTGAAACTATGGGGCAAGGACTTGAAAGTCTCTTCTGGACCAACAGCAATACGCAGAGATGAAATTGCTCCAATAATGTGATTTCCTGGTGTTAAATAATCATCTCTATATCGATGAGTGGTGACTCTACAAAGACCCTTCAAGTTCTTGCTGACAGTCTGAGGCAGGAACAGAAGAAAGAGCAGCAGGAGCAGCATCTTTGGTCAATGAAATCTATTTAATCATTTGAAATCTTCATTCATGCCCCACAACTGTGGTAGCTCGCCATATGTAACATATTCTGTTGCACAAACCTATGGAGAAATGCATATTCCACCCCCTTTCAACTTCAGGTGAACAGATCCTCACCACAGGTTTTAGTATTTATAAGAAACTTCATGGATTATGTGAGTCTTTGCCAGGTTTCACAAATGATTTGTTTTGGTTTGTGACTTATAATCCTGAAGGTTCTACAGAAAATCCCCAGGGCTTCAACATGGAGAAGACTCAGTCATAATCTTGTTTGATAATTACAGGGGAGATAATCACCATTCCATAGATTTGCTTTCTTTTGCCTTTGTCAAAATGTGATAATACTTGGTGTGTAGAAAGGACCTACCCTCCTACCTCTTTCTTTTACTCCCAATATTCAGTCCCATATCAGGTCGTGTCACTTTCCCCACTATAACATCCCCCAAAAACATGTCCTTCCCACACTGCCTGCTTGGCAAAAAAAAAAAAAAGAGGCTCATGCTCTGGTAGTTCTGATAAGAGCTGTTCTTGAAAAAGAGCAGTTTCTGGAAAGAACTCTATCAGCCCCACCTAGCTCACAAGGTGTCTGTTGTGGGGAGGGGAAGGGAAAGGAGTTTGTAAGCCACTCTAAGACACCTTTGGGTAGTGAAGGGTGGGGTATAAATCCAATCTCTTCTCTTCTTCTTCTCTTCAACTGATAAAGAAGAAATTTGTGATGTTTATATCCTCCATCAGAGGGATTTACCCCAGCAAATTTAATGGTTAGAAGTAAGCATCTACCTCAGCTAGACATTTACACTCTTCATTGAAAGCAATGGGAATGACAGCTGAATTGTATAATTAAAGTTTTGTGCTAATTTTGAAGAACCAAGTTTTAAAATGAAAAATTGCACACCTCTGGCATGAACACAGAGAAATTCCCTATCGTTTCCAAATTCCCTAGACTGCTTTAAGCACCCTGTAAGAATGCCCCAGCCTCAGTGGAATGCCAGAAGGTGAATTTCTCATGTATTGAAATTCTGAATATATATTTACTGTTTTCTAATGTACATCTACTTCTGCTTCATTGACTATGCTAAAGCTTTTGACTGTGTGGATCACAACAAACTATGGCAGGTCCTTAAAGAGATGGGAGTACTAGACCACCTCATATGTCTCTTGAGAAACCTGTATAAGGGCCAAGAAGCAACAGTTAGAACCGGATATGGAACAACTGATTGGTTTAGCATAGGAAAAGGAGTACGACAAGGATGTATATTGTCACCTTGCTTATTTAATATATATGCAGAGTACATCATGCGAAATGCTGGCCTGGATGAATCACAAGCCGGAATTAAGATTGCTGGGGGAAAGATCAACAACCTCAGATATGCAGACGATACCACTCTAATGGCAGAAAGTGAAGAGGACCTAAAGAGCCTCCTGCTCAGAGTAAAAGAGGAGAGCGCAAAACTGGGCTTGAAGCTCAACATCAAAAAAAGTAAGATCATGGCATCCGGCCCCATCACTCCGTGGCAAATAGAAGGGGAAGTCGTGGAAGTGGTGACAGACTTCACGTTCCTGGGACCCCAGATCACCGCAGACTGTGACAGCAGCCATGAAATTAAAAGACGCCTGCTCCTTGGGAGGAAAGCGATGGTGAACCTAAACAGCATGATAAAAAGTAGAGACATCTCCCTGCCAACAAAAGTCCACATGGAAATGGAAAATGTTTGGGAGAGTAGAGGGGGAAAAATATCTCTAAAATGTATAAGGTGTTGTTAAAATGGTATACAGAAGAAGAAACAGTAAAAGAGCAGATGATAAAATGGGCTATTAATATGAATAAAGAAATTGATATAGAAACCTGGGAATATTTGTGGATGAAATTCTGCTTTTGGGACTTAAAATGGAAGAAGTCAACACGACGAAAAAAACTTTACTCTGGTACTTAATAACAACAGCAAGAATGATTTATGCACAATTTTGGAAAAATGAAAAAGTACCAGAGATCGAAGACTGGATACAAAAAGTTCTGTTCATGGCTGAAATGGACAAAATTACAAAAAAACTGAGTAATAAGGAAGACGACATATTTTTAGAAGAATGGAGTGACTTTAAAAAATATCTGGAAAAGAACTGGGATGTAAAACAAAATTTAATATGTTTAGAAAATATTAGGTTAATTGATGTTATCTGGAAATAGTAGCAATAAGAAAAATGATATAACTGATGATATATTACAATGTGGGTGGAAGGGTGGAAGCATTGCGGGAAGCCACAGGAGGAAGGGGAGGTAAGGGGAACGGTGTAAACAAAGCGAAAATGAAAATGAATATTGTTGGATGTTAAGTTCCTATTGAAAAAAAAATAAAAAGTTTGTTTACCAAAAAAAAAAGTCCACATGGTCAAAGCAATGGTATTCGCAGTAGTCATGTATGGCTGTGAAAGTTGGACTATAAGGAAGGCCGAGCGCCGAAGAATAGATTCTTTTGAACTATGGTCCTGGAGAAGACTCTTGAGAGTCCCTTGGACTGCAAGAAGATCAAATCAGTCAATCCTAAAAGAAATCAACCCTGACTGTTCCCTGGAAGGCCAGAGAATGAAACTGAAGCTCAAATACTTTGGCCACCAAATGAGAAGGGAGCACTCACTGGAGAAGACCCTGATGCTGGGAAAGATTGAAGGTCAAAGAAGACGGGGACGGCAAAGGATGAGATGGTTGGACAGTGTCAGCGACACAACGAACATGAAATTGAGCCAACTTCAGAGGACAGCGGAAGACAGGAGGGCCTGGCGGGAGCTGGTCCATGGGGTCGCGAAGAGTCGGACTCGACTGTGCGACTGAACAACAACAAAAGCTTCCACCATGCAGTTTTTCAATGTGCTTTTGAATAGAGCCAGGATAACAGCACCTGGATTTTAAAGATGGCTACACATGATGCTTAGAGGTTTTTTGTCCAGTGTCTATCCAAGGCAGTTCCCCTTTCTTCTGACAGGGGCAACATATTTTATGTCCACTCTGACTTTTGAATGACACACAAAGTTCCTATTTGTTTCATATAGCCTGGCCAATTAGTCTTGGTACTTGACCATAATAGCAGTTTTAATTGTTGGTTTTAAATTGTGGATTGTATGTATTTTACAAGTGGAGACCCGTAAGAAACTTGCGGAATGGTTATCCTATTCCTCACACCTTTGCTTCCTCCTGTCTCCCTCTACCTTTCTCACACTGTTTCTCCCTTCTGCCCCCCTTTTTTCTTTTTCTCCTCCAGCTATGGCATTATACTGATCTGTAGTTCCTTCCCTCCTCCAATCCCACCCTCCCCAGGCTCCACCCCACAAATGTCCAGGAATTTCCCAACCTGGAGTTGGCAACACAATTTCCTTCCCACCCAACAGCCAACCTACCTTTATCTGCCTCTCTGTCTGCAACTTTCCATCTCCACACCCCTCCCCCACAGCCTCTACCTAGAAAAATTACAGTCTTTCTCCACAGTGGGGACCAAAACAGCTTACATTATTCTCTCCTACTTTTTATCTGCACAACAACCCAGCTTTCATAGGGTGGCTGCTGATGAACAGTAGCAAGCAGCTGGGCCTACTTGAGTCATGCAAATCAGGTGGTATCAAGTCACCCAGAGGGTGCTGCCGAGGGATGCCAGCCTCCAGGTGGGACCTGGGGATCCCCTGTAATTCCTGCTCATTTCCAGACTACAGAGATAACTTCCCATGGAGAAAATGGATGCTTTGGAGGGTGGACTCTGTGACATTGTACCCCACTGAGGTCCCTGTCCTCCCCAGGCTCCTCCCGCAAATCTCCAGGAGTTTCCCAGCCTGGACCTGGCAACCTTATCCAGAATCCCCTGTCGGTGGCCAGGGGGGGAACCTGGCAACCCTAAAGGTGTGGCAGGCCTAGGGTTTCCAATGTGTAAGTGGGGCCTCAAGGAACCCCCCCCCCCCAGACTTACAACTGAACTCAAGGCAGAAGAGATTTGTCTCCCTGGAGAAAATGACTGCTTTAGAAGGTGGACTCTGTGGCATTATACCCAGCTGTGGCCTCTCCCTTCCCCAATCCCACCTCAAAACCTCTAGGGACTCCCCAGGCCAGGCCCCAAGGCTCCCTCCCTCCCTGAAAAGCCAAAGGAGGCCTGGAAAAGGGCCCTTCCTTCACACCCTTTGACTCACAGAGCCGGTTAGAAGCCTCTTCCCCCCCCCTCCCTGAATGTTCTAACCTCTCTCACACAGTTGGTGTCTGAAGCAGATCACTGCAGAGGCCATTTCAAAAGGTTTTGGGGGGAATTCAGCCATCCCTGGAGGGATTTTCTTAGTTTTTGCATTTTCCTGCAGATACAGGAAGTCTGCTGAGTATGTAGGAGAAGCTCCTGGGCCAGAGGGAGCTTGCTTTTCCTGGGACTAAGTATCCGCACGGCGCCATCTGTTGGAGATTAGATATATAGATTGTGTTTTATTGTAACCTGCCCTGAGTTCCTAGAAAATGGAAATGAGGCTAATCAACATTTTAAATAAATAAATGAAGCCACATGAATGGTTGAATATGCTGTGATCCTCAGTTCAGCATTTGTTATGAGCTGGCCTGCCAATGAGCTCTAGGAGATACTTTGGGATTAACTGGTCTCTGTATGAGGTTAAGCAGAATGTTTTGGGAGTTTCCTAAGAAATGGTATGGAAAAGGACCTGCTTTGCCTGCTCCATGTGGTTCTTGGGGTTTCTCACTGTCAGTCAAGGCAGATTAATATAAAATGTTACAGAAATGCAGCATGCGATCAGTGAACAATGCAATAGTCCTAGATTTACAGAATTAGGGAACAAACCAAGCCACAAATTGTCTAAAACAAGATATATATTCCAAACCACCACATGGAGCCTGGAGATCACCTGAGATTGCAACAGGTATCCAAATGGCAACCATCAGTTCCCTGGGGGAAATGGCAGCTCTGGAAGGTGGACTGTCTAATATTATACCTCTCCAAACTCCCTCCTCTCCTCAAACCCTGCCTTCACCAGGCTCCACTCTCAAAATGTTGACTGTAATGGTCAAGTAGTTCCGTATGGCAATAGATGGTCCCATAATTTATATGGCTTTAGAGAGCAATAACAGCACTTTGGTCCAGAAGAAAACTGGAAATGATTGTAGGAAGAAAAAAAAAAACTAGAGAGATATGGCCTCTGTGACCCTCTCCAATCAATGTTCAGGCTGCATCATTCTGTACCATTTATGGCTTTCAGATACTCTAAAGACAGCTGTACAAACAGTGCACAGTGGTAAACGTATCTAGATATGAGGTCATGTGCCAGAGTGGCAAGAACTTTTTTTTGCCCAGAAAGGATACAGCTATTACATAATGATATATTTTATTCCACATAGAGTATGCGCAGATATTCTCATTGGCTCCTATGGAAATTTGGAGAGCTGTGTAAATATGCTAGATAATGGGATGTCATTACTGGGGTATAACATTCTGCCTTCAGTACTGTTAATTCATGGTAAGAAATGTGTATCCTTATAGAACTGCCACTGCGTTATTCTATGTTATCTTTTCTTCTTAAAGAATTGGCCTCTGGTGTTTATGTCTGGCCTTAGCAAAATAATATATATTTTAGGGGCAAAAATTAGCAAACCAGCACTGGAAGCCAAAACAGAGAAGATCTCCACAGCCACCATTAATTTCCCCTTGGTACTCAGGTAGGTTGGAACAAAGTAGACCCAGACACTACAGAACACCAACATGATAAAAGTGATAAACTTGGCCTCATTGAAAGTGTCAGGCAGCTTCCTGGCTAGGAAGGCCACCATGAAGCTGACACTGGCCTGAAAGCCCAGGTAACCCAGGACAATATAAAACATGGTAACTGAGTCCTCATTACATTCCACTATGATTTGTCCAGACTGAGAGAACATGTCAAGGTCTGGAAATGGTGGGAAAATACTGAGCCAGATGGTACAGATTCCAACTTGAATCAGAGAGCAAATAAAGATAATGTAATTGGCCAGATTTTTCCCCAACCATTTTCTTGTTGTGTTTCCTGGCCGAGTGGCCATGAATGCCAGAACTACAGTGATGGTTTTGGCCAACACACAGGAAAGTACAAAAGAAAATGCTTTGCCAAAAGCAGCCTGTCGAAGAAGACAGGTCACCTTGTTGGGTTGTCCAATGAATAAGAAGGTGCAAACAAAACAAAGCAAGAGGGAAATTAGGAGGAGGTAGGTAAGATCTCGGTTGTTGGCTCTGACAATAGGTGTGCTTTGATATTTAACAAAGGTTCCAAGAACCACTGTGGTGAGTAGGAAAAAGGAGAGAGAAGCAGAAGCCAAACTGATTCCTAATGGTTCATCATAGGGGCTGATACGCACTGTGAGAGTCCCAGTGCCGCCATGGACAACACCAGGTCTGTACCCCGGCTGGAGCCTGACTGGAAAGTTCTAACCCAGCTTCCAGCCCGGCTGAAAAGTTCTAACTTCCAGGAAACTAAGATATTTTCTATGAAACTTTATTAAGACACATTGTTTTCCTAAAAAAAAATCTACAAGATAAACCAATCTCTCACAGTAAAGAACTATAGTTTTCTCAATTTATCATCCCCTGCTCTATTCCTGATCCAACTGTGCCTGCTCAATAAAATCTATCTTTTTGTTTCAACTTTACTTCAATTCAAGTGCCATTTCCAAAGAATTATCCAAGAGGACTCCTGCTGAGTTACAATAAAATTCTGGCCTTGACAAAAGCCAAATACATTCTGTAACACTGGGTGGGACACAAAGATAGTTATGTTTATAATTCAAACCTGCAAATAAGAGGCTGCTCAGTCAGAGTGGTGAACAGTGTTTTGTTGGGAAAATCTGCCTCACAGAAGCGAAGGAGCAGGGGTCCTGTAAGATACAAATATACAGGGCCAGTTCCTAGTTAGGGGGGGAGATATTGCACATCTACCCAACATCAGGTTCCCTCTTTCTACCCCATACCTGTGTGTTCCCACCTTCCCGAGCATCCTTCTACCACTCATAGCCTCCTCAAACCAATGTTCAATTGCTGACACCATTTACATACCCTTCCCCAATAGTTCTGGCTGGTACATGCTGCTGGGAGCACGACTGCCTTGGTCACAAGGAGTGCCATGCCATTCTGTGCATGACCCACATTCACTTCCTCAAGGATGTGGGGCAGTTGGGCTTATGGGCGATGGAGCACTTCAAGCAAACAGATGGGAAAGGGTATGCAGACAGGTGGCAGAGGCAGTGTGTGAGTGGGTGGTAGTGGCCCCTACCAGAAGCCCTGGGCCCTGGCAGATGCCCCACCTCAGGACATGCTGACACCAGCCCTGCAACCACCCCAAAATTATTTTCCTCATGTATTTGGTGGTATAATCAAGGAGCTTCCATGGGGAGGCTACTGCTTAACAGGAGCAAGCAGCCAGGGCTAGTGAAGTAATGCCAGTCAGGAGGCATGAAGTCACCCTGAGAGTGCTGGCAGGCCTAGGGTTGCCAACAAAGACAGATTGATACAAAGGAGGATGGAAAAGTCTCCATGTTTTGCCTTAAATTGGTTTTGATGCCAGCAGAGTGAGAAAATGCCAGAGACTCTGGGTGGGTGCCCCATGGTAAATGCACCAAACAATTCCCAAAAATTTTCCAGAACACTACTTTGTCCACATTCATTTTCTACACTCACAGTATCCCCTGCCAGAATGCAACACATCTCCAGCACTTTGAATTAGCACCAGAGCTTTAAGAGCTCTCAGCTGTCACCTGGAGATTGACAACAATAGTTTTTCAGGAAGAAATGACTTGTTTGGAGGGTGGGGTCTATGGCATTTTATCTGTCTGAGGTCCCCCTCTTCCTCCTCCTCAGACCCCACCCTGAGCAGGCTTCATCCCTAAAATATCCTGGAAGTTTCTAACCTGGAGTTGGCAACCCTATGTCCTTTCCAGCCAACTATCAGCCTACCTTTATCTGTCTTCAGGCATCTCCTCCCCGCTCCCTGCAGCCTCTACCTAGGGAAAGGGCAGTCTTTCCCTGCAATGGGAACAAAAGCAGCTGACATCATTCTCCTCTCCCCCATATGATCCTCACAACAACCCTGTGAGGTACGTTAGTTTGAAAGTGTGTAAATGGTTCATAATCCCCCAGGCAGCTTTTATAACATGGACCTGGGACCTGCACACCATCCTCTGAAGCACTATCAGGTACATATCACTGGCAGTGATAGGGTGACGGCTAGCACCTTTTCCTATCATTTTTTTTCCCTTGTGGTATTATGCTTGTGGAGTAATCTGTCTTTTTTGTGGTGTGGCGTAGATGTGTTATTGGGTTTGTTTCTTTTGAAGGGGAAGTGATGTGTTGTGGTTGAGGACATATTTTACCTCAGGATACACCAGGTTGCATATGCAACTCACAGTTCCAACTGTCTCGTGGGGGGGGATTTGAGGTGCGGAATGGAGTGAGGTCCAATCAGCTTCCATATGCAAATGACCTTGAACCACTGGCCCAATCAGAGAAGAGTGGCCTAGGCTGCAGTGGGTGGGAGAGAACTCAGGCAATGCAGCCAGAGGATAGGGACAGCTTCTGAGTGACAGACCATAGAGCCAACTGATTTGGGAGCGTGTGGAATGTTCACAAATTGCCACTATCAAAACAATTATATATGAGAAGAGATAAAATCACTTCTAACAATCTTCAGGAACATTCCAGTTGAACTTTGAAAATATCAGTAGATATAATACGGCACTTTAAGTGAAGTGGCACTGAAAAGCAGATCACTCAGTTGGCAGCAGTCAAGTCACTGGTTTTCAGCTCCAGCTCCACAACTGTACAATGAGAAAAAGAAACAGCAGACAGTGCTTAAAGACTTTAGACATTCCAAAGGGCAGATAAACGTTATGTAACATAAGAACATATGTTCTCCTCCTCTTATCTTCCATTGGAGGTTAGTGTATATACAATAGTCACAAAAGATCCCCCAGTATTGCATCTAATTCTACACATATAGAGGATTCTCGTACATGCATACTCTAATACAAAGACTAATTTGGGTCACAACATTATGAGAACTGTTCCTAGGATACCACAGTGCCAGAATGCCCTTGACATATTGGCACATTTCCTGTAAAGCCCAGCTTTGAGTGCAACCTTGTCACTGCAGTTCTGGCCCTGGAGGCAAGGACCGCAGTGAGTTGTACACAGTTATCACGGCTTCTTGAAACGTCTGGATCCCACTAGCATTGGTGGCTTGCTAGAGGTGAAGGAGTCTCTCATACAGTGGACCCAAAGAACTTTTTGTCCCCCAGAGTCCTGTGGAAACAATTTAAAAAATCTTAGTGAAAAAGTCAAATGAGGGCCATTAACCCATAGCTCTGTGTATTCCCATGTAGCTTAAAAAAGAGAGGCTCATCTGAGGCATATCAGCAGAGATCCTGTCCTAAGCCATACCTGAAAGTGAGACAGTGGCTCCATGAACCCTCCAGTGTCTTGGGAGGAACAAAAATGATAACACAAATATCAAAGTTTCACCTATTGTTTTGCATATGATTTGTGGGATGATAAACACCTGGGGCATCCCATGTGTCACTTCTCAAATTCAGCACCTCAAGCGTCCACTTCTTGAGTACAATGATTCAGAAAGGTCTAGAAACATTGGCTCATGCCACCCCTCAGACCAATGTCATCTGCTAGCTCTACCAGTTGGAAGACATCACTATCTCTGAGATGTAGAATATTGCATATTTTACAAAAAATACAGGATCAAGATGAGATTTTCATTAGATAACTGCTTAAATCACACTGCGAGGGGGGATTTTAAAGTACAATCCATTTAGAGAGAGTCTAAAAACTTGAGAATCATTGCAATAAACAATGCTTTTTTAGATGAACCAATTATTTCATGCACTCAGAAGTATTTTTCTTCATAACAGATGTGATCTTTTTTAATATTAAGTTGTCTTCTATTTTCATCTTTTAAAATCTGAAATAACACTTAGCAATAAAAAAAGAAGGGGGAGCTTTCAGCTGTTTTACTACACATATGTAGTAAACTTAAAAGAATAGTTCATTCTCTGAAAGTCAATTGATGCTTTCCCCTTGTGGCTCTTTGGCCAATTCCTTTGGAAATACATGACTAATGAACACCCTAGCTACAATGACATTTGGGATTTATTTGTTTGGTTTAATGGGCATGAATGATTTATAGATCACATATAAAATTGCTTGTAAGATATCGCTCACTCTTTGGTAATGACAAAGGACAGACATGCTGCATTGAATCATAGTGCTTGAATAAAAGGGTAAGTGAGACCTAGATCCCGGTCACACGGGAGGATTTGCCCCGCAAGAGGCATGGATCGGGGGCGCATCAAACGGGTGCCATCACACCGCAACATCTGGGAAGCAGAGCGCACCCATCCCCGATCCGTCCCTTCCTGCCGAAACCGCGCATCAAAAAAAAACCAAACTAGAAAACACTACTACCTACCTGAAAATCTGCATCAAGGGCGGCCGTGGGATCACCGGTGCGCCCGTCTCCGGCGGCCTGCAAGGCCCCCGGCCAATCTGCGCAGACATGCACATGCGCAGCGGGCTGCCTCGCTCTCCATTCTGTGGCTTCCCCCCCCCAGCATCTGATCGTGCCGGGGAGCAACTGTGTGGCAGCTCGAGGGATCTGTCTGATCCCGCCGCCATACGTCTCTTTTGATGCAGCTCAAAAAAGCCGCACTTTGGCCGTGTCTTTTCCCCCAGTGTGACGGGGCCCCTACTCTATCAAGAGCAGTGAAGCTGAAGAAGGATGTTTAATTCTATACTCCAAAACTTGAACACCATGTAGAAGAAGCTGCAGAACCTCTCTACTGATTTAAGAATAGTAGTTAATTTTGCATGCTTTCCCTCCATATATTGTTCATGTGTTCATTTATTCTCCTCTCTAGAGAAAGCTTATTAGATCAAGTCATGGGGAGGACTGATGCTGTTGGACTCTTAAGAAAATAAGAAGAGCCCTGATTAAGAACATAAGAAGAGCCCATTGGTTCATCTAGTCCAGCATCCTGTCTCACATACTGAGAACCAGTTCCTCTGGAGGGCCAGCTACAGGGCACAGAAGCCAAGGCCTTCTCCTGATAGCACTGGGATCCAGAGGCTAATTGCCTCTGAACATGGAGTTTCCCTTCAGTGATCATGGCTAGTAGCCACTGATATCCTCCATGAATCTAGGTAGTCCCCTTTTAAAGCTGTCTATTTGTGCGGCCATCACTATATGTTCTGGCATTGTCGACTCAGCTTTAAATGTTTCAGGAGGGTAGCTGCCTCAGTCAGCAGTAGAAGAGCTGGTTGTGAGTCCAATTGAACCTTACCAACCAAAAGGGCTTTAGAAGTTTTCTCCCTTTGACAGATACTTAAGCTTTAAATGGTCTCCCTTGGCACAATAACTTTGACGGGGATCTGTGCTTCATCCAAAGGAAGACATTAGGCTTCATTCCAAGCTCAAAATAATATCTATGGAACAAATTGGTTCATTTTGCTGATTCATATGGATCAGGAGGGGCTTTAGTTTGTAGATGCATTATATGAAGGATAGTCCCAATTTTCCTTACAGCAAGATGAGTTGAATGGAGAAAGGGTGATTGGCTCAAGGTCATTGAGTAAGATTTATGTCTCAAGAAGGATGTACCATAGAACCAATGAGAAATCAAGGGAAGGCTGTCGTGTATGAACTGAACTGACCCTTACACCTGCACAGCTTCTGGTGTGTCATAGTAAACAAGGTGATGTGCTTTGACTTGTCATGTGTTTGACAGCATCCAGTTTCTGTTTTCGTAGCTAGATGCACACACCAAAAAGGACACTTCTAATGTGGTTGCATTTTTCAGAAAGCAGCATTTTCCAAACAGCCCTGTTTTATGACTACTTTCCTCAATGGATACGTGGGTGGCATACATGGATCTCTCCCTCCCCATTTATTACTCTCACAACCAGCCTTTCAAGTAAGTCATCAGTTGAATCACTAAAACACTAGCTCTTGCTTCTGTTGTCTTACAGAATGAAGATTTGTTTTGACAATGATGTGAAATGAAAGGAAGACAATGAAACCTTTGCTCAACTTCATCAGGAATGTTGCTCTTCTAGATATCAGTCAAAAGTCCATGAGATATCCTTGTTGTTCAGTCATCTTTCATTTAAGAGAGAGGGAAAACACCTGCTTCTTCTTTTTTGTACTATGGAGTGATGGCTTCACTCCGTCTTGTATTGTTTAGTATTTCCAGTTGATTGTTGCTTTTTTGGGGTAGCCAATGTGGAATGATATTGGTTCTAATTTTTTCCCTCATTCCTTCAGCACCATTGGCTGTAAAAGGGTTTTTAAAATAAATTATTAAACAAAACAACAAAAACTGATTGTAGTGAGTGAAAAATTGGTTAGATGGAAATTAACTCAGACAGAACCCTTGATGTAAATGCAAGCAAAGGCATAGAAGAGGGTGAATATAATGCTGGCAAATCATTGTTGGGAAACAAAAATGCTACAGGTTCATCTGCATTCATCCTGGTGGGTTTTGCAGAGGCTCACAAATTTCATTCCTTAATTTTTGCAGTGTTGATGTCTTTATACATACTCACCATAATGACAAATATGCTGATTATCCTGATCCTAAAATCGGATGCTATCTTTAACTCTCCTATGTACTTCTTTCTGATGCACTTGGCTGGCTTAGAGGCCTTCTACATGACTGTTATCATCCCCAAATTATTGGAGAACTTAATGGTGGAGACTACATTCATTTCCTATATAGGGTGTGCCTTGCAGATGTTCTTCTTCCTATTTTTTGGAGTAGCTGAAAGTTTCCTCATGGCTACAATGGCAATTGATAGATATGTTGCAATATGCCACCCATTGCGCTACAGAACAATTATGAGTAAAAATGTCTGCCTGGTGATGGTGGCTGGTCCATACCTATGTGGGACTGCAGTTGGACTGATCCACACCATTGTCACATTTTCTGGAAAATTCTGCAGCTCTGTCATCAATCACTTCTTCTGTGAAGTACAGCCATTGTTGGAACTACTCTGTGGAGACACTTATTCAAATGAAGTCCTAATAATGGGAGTAGCTATCTTTGCTATCACACTACCATTCTCGCTGATTATCCTATCTTACATTGGCATTATATCCACCATATGTGGGCTACCATCCTCAGAGAGCAAGTATAAAGCCTTCTCCACCTGTTCCTCACATTTGATCGTGGTAATTCTCTTCTATGGCACATGTAGTGCCGCATACTTAAGACCCAAATCTAGCTACTCTCCTTCATTGGACAAGATCTTGTCATTTTCTTATAGCATTGTAACTCCGCTATTAAATCCAATCATCTACAGTATAAGAAATAAAGAAATCAAAGGTGCTGTGCAAAAGCTTTGGAGGAAAATGATGTCACAGTGACTGTAACAATGGATGGGAACATAAATAGTTGGACAAAAGATTTAACATATTAAAATTAAAATATTTGAAATGGCCTCACATTTCAGTTTAGATTCTTCAGTATAAATCATTTGGCAAGTGAAAATGGGAGAATTGGGATGAGAATTGTCCCCATGCAATCTCTATTGAAAACTAAAATGTTGCATAGAAGGGGCTGTGGCTCAATTTAATAGGGAGGGTCCATGACTCAGTGGCAGAGCATCTGCTTGGCATGCAGAAGGTCCCACATTTATTCCTCAGCATCTGCAGTTAAAGGACCTGGTAATAGGTTATGTGAAAGACCTCTGCCTTAGACCCCAGAGAGCCTCTGCCAGTCTGATCCGACAGTACTGATCTTAATGGGCCAATGGTCTAATTCAGTATAATATATATAAAGCCGTAGTCCAACATTCCAAAATGCACTCCTTTAGTGTATGGCCGGAAGAACTGCCACTCAGAAGACGCTGGCTGGGTTGACTGGCTGCTTTGTGCAGTCCCGCCCAACGTTTCAAGGTCTTTTGCATATGGAAGCTGATTGGACCTCACTCCATTCCACACCTCAAACTCCCCCCCCAAGACAGTTGGAATATAGGACCTGGTGTATTCTGAGGAGGATGTCAGCTGCTTTGCTTCCCACTGCAGGGAAAAACTGCCCTTTCCCTTGACAGAGGCTGTGGGGGGGGGGATGTAAACCAGAAGACAGACAGGCAGATCAAGGTAGGCTGATGGTTGCATGGAAAGGACATAGGGTTGCCAACTCCAGGTTGGAAACTTCCAGGATATTTTAGGGATGAAGCCTGCTGAGGGTGGGGTTTGAGGAGGAGGAGGAAGAGGGGGACCTCAGACAGATACAATGCCATGCTGCCCACACTCCAGACAAGCTGTTGCCAGTCTCCAGGTGACAGCTGGAGAGCTCTAAAAGCTTTGGTGCTCATTCAAACTGTTGCAATTTATCGACAGAGTAGTGTTTCGGAAAATCTTTAGGAATTGTTTGGTGCATGGGGAACTATTGTTGCCAATCTTGGCCCAGCAGCCATCAAACCATTCTCTTCAACCCCCTGCTGTGCAGCTGACTTTCCCCTAGGGTTGCCAATCTCCAGGTGGGACCTGGAGATCTCCCACTGTTACAATTGATCTCCAGATGACAGAGATCAGTTCCCCTGGAGAAAATAGCTGCTTTGGAGGGTAGACCCTATGACATTATACCTGCTGAGTCCTTCCGCCCCCCCCCCGCCCAATGCTGCCCTCTACAGAATCCACCCCCCAAACCTCCAGGTATTTCCCTCCTTAGAGCTGGCAACCCTACATTCCCCTCAGTGCCTGTTGGTAGGCAACTAAGCTTGGTCCTGTCACCTATTTTGGGCTTTGGGAGAAAACACATTGGGGCCAGTCCTGATAGGGTTGCCAACTCCAGATGGGAAATTCCTGGAGATTTGAGGGATGGAGCCTGAAGAGGGTGAGGTTTGAGGAGGGGTGGGACCTCAGACAGGTACACTGCCATAGACTCCACCCACCAAACCAATCAGTCCCACATAGGGAACCATTGTTGCCAATCTCCAGGTGAGGGCTGGAGAGCACTCAGAATTACAACTGCTCTGCAGAAGGGAGGGCAGATGTCAGCTGAAGTCAAAGGGGCAGATAATGGTAGGTTGATGGTTAGCTGGGAAGGAGATGGGGTTGCCAACTCCACCCTCCAAACCAGCCATTTTGTCCTGGGTAACAATTGCTGCCAATCTCCAGGTGAGGGCTACAGATCACTCACTATTACAACTGCTCTTCAGGTAGCAGAGATCAGTTCCTCTGGAGAAAACAGTGGACTCTGTCATTATACCCTGCTGAGGTCACCACAGCAAATTGACACTGTTTGCCCAAAGCCAGAGCACTCCCCCAGAGCCTCTTTCTAGATCCCGTTGTATTGCTTTCACAACGGGCTTTACTGCTAGTTCAGTATAAGGCAGTTTCATGTTTTCATGTGTGTGCATGACAGAAAATGTATTAGTGCTTTACAAGGGAAGTGGTTTTGAGATTCATGCATGCATACATGCACACGCATATATACACATGAGTTTTCCCCCACTGGAATAGATAAGTGGGAAAAGTGCTGAAACTTCTCTTGAGATCATAGTCTGTGGTGGGATCTTGTACTAACTTTTCTGGTTAAAAGAAATTGTTCTCACGCCATGTCTTTGTCCATGTATTATTAGGGGGGTTCTGCCCTGCTAGCTCCCTTCACCATTCCTGAAGTTTGCTGTGCTCATGATGTTTAACAGAACACTGAATACTGAATGAGCAGCTTTGTCTCCTGCCCAAAGACTACACCAGAGGAAGTAAGCAATAGCAGGAGCAACCATCCCTTTTTGCAAACTGTAGCCAAAATTGGATTTATAAGAAACTAGGAATAAGGCCCATTGTGGAAATAAATACAACGAGCTCTAGAAAGAGGCTCTGGGAGAGTACCCCAGCCTTGGGCACTCAGCGTCAGTTTGCTGTGGCTACCTCAGCAGGGTATAATGACACACAGTTCACCATTTTCTCCAGAGGAACTGATCTCTGCTACCTGAAGAGGAGTTGTAATTTTGAGTGATCTCCATCCCTCACCTGAAGATTGGCAACAATGGTTCCCCAGGAGGAAATGGCTGGTTTGGAGGGTGGAGTTTATGGCATTGTACCTGTCTGAGGTCTCACCACTCCTCAAACTCCACCCTCTCCAGACTCCACCCCTCAAGTCTCCAGGAATTTCCCAACCTGGAGCTGGTAACTCTATCTCCTTCCCAGCCAAGCATCAACCTGCCATTATCTGTCCCTCACTCTTCAGCTTTCCGTCTCCCCCACAAACACCTGCAGCCTGTACTGTGCTCTGAAGCCCTGACTATGTCCCATTGGCTATCATAGGAGGACCATCTCAGCATGGTATAAGGACACCGAGTCCACCATTTTCTCCAGGGGAACTGATCTCTACCATATGGAGCACAATTGTTATTCTGAGTGGTCTCCAGTCCTCACCTGGAGATTGGTAACAGTGGTTTCCCACGAGGAAAAGTAGTTTTTCTCTGCAATGGGTACCAAAGCAGTTTACATCATTCTCTTCTCCCCCTTTTGACTTGCACAACAACCCTGTGAGGTAGGTTAGGCTGAAAGTCTGTGACTGGTCCAAAATCACCCATTCAGCTTCCACAGCAAGAACCTGGGTCTAGCAGACCATGCTCTGAAGCGCTGACTGCTATGCCTAGGGTAACCAACCTCCAAGTGGAGCATGAAGATCACCAGGTATCATAGACTCCACCATAAAATCTCCAGGAATTTCCCTACCTGGAGCTGGCAACCCTAGCTCAGAACTGGCCCCAATGAGTTTTCTCCCAAAAGCCAAAATAGGTGTGGAAAGGGACTTTTTCTGACAGAACCAAGCTTGGTTGCCTTGCAACAGGCACTGAGGGGAAACTAGGGTTGCCAGCACTGAGTAGGGAAATACCTGGAGAGTTGGGAGGGCGGATCCTGTGGAGGTCAGCATTTGGGGAGGGGAAGGACTCAGCAAGGTTTAATGCCATAGGGGAACTGATCTCTGCCTGGCAGACCCTGCTCTGAAGCGCTAACTGCAACGCCTAGGGTAGCCAACCTCCAGGTGGAGCCTGAAGATCACTAGGTATCACAACTGAACTCCAGACAACAGATATTCCCCCCGGAGAAAATAACTGCTTTGGATGGTGGGCTCTATAGTATTCTGTTCAGCTGAGGCCTCTCCCCTCCCCAAACTCTGGCTTCCTTAGACTGGCTTCAGACACGGAATATCCAGGAATTTTCCAACCTGGAGCTGGCAACCCTAGTCACGATGGGTCCCAATGAGTTCCTCATGAAGGCCTGGAAATGAAGGACCCAAGCAGGAGAAGTGACTTCATCGGGAGAGACAGCCGTTAGTCAGTAATTCTGACAGGGAACAGTGGCCGAGGTGGGAGTGGGTGGGGAAGAGGAGCAGACCCAGCACCTGACCAATGGCACATCAGTACTCTTGAGTGGCGGCTGACAGGCCAATGGCTGATGGAGCACATTGCACAGCCAATGGGAGAGCTGGAAAGTGCCACCCCACTACTCAATTATATATAAGGAGAGATGTTACACCCTACCATTCTCCCCAATGGGGAAACTAACAGGCTTACATTGTTTTCCTCTCTTGCATTTTATACTCACAACTGTGAAACTGCCATGCATGCAGGTTGCTATACACAAAAACCAGTTAATCATCATCAATGCATCCGCGAAGCTCCAGAACCAGAAGATTTATGCTTCTCCTTGTTGGCCTGTCTGCTTCAATCATCCCCTAGACAAAAACATTTAGACACAATTCTGGCCATTTTAGTAGGCCCAAATACTGTGATGGATAAAGTTTTATTTCTCCTTGCAGATGAGGAGCCAGTAGTCTCCCACAAGGTTGCTCTTTTCACCCCAGCTGCCAAGAAAATCCAGACTAAGTTAATGTCCAAAGACCAGGCCAGCAAAATCTTATTCTTTTCTAGAGACAACTGGATGAATTTCTAAATGACCACTATTATTAAATGAATTTTAATTGCTATGAAAATGTAACCTTTAATAGTTATGGCTACAATCTAGTTTTAATGTTTTGTTTATTCATTGTTCTTTTACATGTTTGGTCAGGGTTTAAAATAGTCTATGCTTGAGATTAATGTATGATTTTATTCTGATTGAAGGCTTCTACTTGGGCCTACATTTGTTTTTATCTAATTTGTAATAAATATATTTTCTGTATATTTGGCAGTATTCATGTTTTAAGTTTAGATACAGAATTATTGGGCCATTATTTTCTTATTTCTTTAAACATTTGGTTCTTAATTAAATGGAATATGAACCAGGTCCCCGTCTGACACTCTACATTAAAATGCCTTTCAAGTAGGAAAGTAGTTATGATTTGTGATTTATATCATTATGGTAAGTATTACTCTAGTATATTGGTAACAATAAGTGTTGAAATGCAATAAAATATTATTATTTTTTTAAAAGTAGCATAGTAGAAAATGGAGAGATTAACTGCCCCCAAATTTATCTTGTCAGCCGAAGGGTTTTTTTTACTACAAATACCCACAGGAAGACCCTAACTAAGTGCTCCAAGGAGCTGCTCTACAATCCGCCAAGCCAACCCAGTTCCAAGGCATTTGTAAAAGAATAAAGGCAAACATGTATGGTGCTACCAGGACCTTAACAGACACAACCTGCATTCCCTAAACTGGGAAATAAAAAACAAAACAAAACACCTATACCATGCTGGAAAACAATTTCCTCCCAAAAGTTTCCCACAGGAAACAGGAGCAGATTGGTACTGATAAACTGAGCTGAATAGCTACTTTGGGCCCCGGTCACACGGGCCGGAAAATGCGGGGGGGGGGGAGCTTGGCTGTTTGCCCCGGAGCAAACTAACGCGCGGCCGCCAGATCACATGTCCCACTGACGTCCCGTGGTTTGGGAGGAGGTGCCGATCACATGGCAATCCTGTGGCACAGCAAAGAATCAGGGCAATCACAGCAGCAATGGCTAGGTGCCGCTGCCGTGGCAAATGGGGTTGTGGGTTTTTTTTAAACCAAAGTGTGCGCATGTGCCGTTGGGTGTGCGCATCCTGTGGAGACTTGGGGGGAAAAACTTTGTGCGACGGGACATGGGCGAGTGCTGGATGCCACGAACTACCACCGGAAACGTGATCAGATGCCTGCCCTTACCCCGCAGTTTCCAGAAATTAGTACCTCAGAAGTACTAGGTTTTTTACGCTGCATCTTCGGCGGGAAGCCTCGGGTTAGCCACGGGAGCTCTACGCTTCCCAGATGTTGTGGTGTGATCGTGCCCGGAAAATCTGCCTATCTTCCGTCTCTGTAGCGTGGCTAATGCTCCGTGTGACCGCAGCCCTGGGTTCTCTGAAGTCTGCTATTTGTTTCCTTAAATAACAGAGATGATGGCTAGACTGGTCAATTGGGTAGGGAACCTGCAAAACATTGTTCTGTGCCTCACTCTTACTCTTCCATCACACACTTCTAGCGACACTGCAGTTCACAAAAGCTCATGCATAACAGTTAAAGCTACTTCAGCTCCTTCTGGTGCAAAAGAAGAAAGGCAACAGAAGAATGGGCCCTAGCGGGACTTCACCTACCCATAGAAAAACCCCCTAATGGGATTGGGGATCCCTGGTGGACGCCTGGACCCCTTAATCCCCCCACAATTTGGTAATGAATGAGCAAGGAGAAATAGAACCAGGTGTGGATGGGGTAAAGTCCAGGTGACGGAAGGGATTAACAGGAAATCCATTGTTGAGGTTAAGTACCTCTTTTTAGAGGGGGGAGAGAGCTTTTAGAAAGTCAGTGGCCCTGAGTCACCTACCCAAAATAGTTTTCCAGGCTTGGCTCTGGCCAGCGTCTATTTTGTTCATTCCAGCTCCATCTTGTATCTGTTTCTCGGCCGGGCTGTACAATGTACAAATGATTTGGGGATGATATTTAAAGAGGGATGCCTTATACAAACTGCCCTTCTGCAGGATGGGTCTGGCTATTAAGAAGTCCATCAGTGCATTAAGATCAGTACTGTTTGATCAGACTGGAAGAGGAAGAGGCTGGGGTCTCAGGCTGAGGTCTTTCACAACCTACTACCTGGTCCTTTAAATGGAGATGGACCTGGGACCTTCTGCTATGCCACTGAGCCACAGCCCCTCCTATGCAACATTTCAGTTTTTAATAGATATTGCTTGGGGACTCCTGTCATCCTCATTCTCCCATTTCACTTGACTCATCATTTATATTGAAGAAACTAAACCAGAAATGTAGGCAGCTTCAAATTTATTTTTATTTCTTTAAAAAAAACCATTAAATCTTTTGTCCATCCATTCTCCCATCCATTGTTACAGTCACTGTAACATCATTTTCCTCCACAGTTTTTGCACAGCTCCCTTGATTTCTTTGTTTCGTACACTGTAGATGATCGGATTTAATAGTGGAGTTACAATGCTATAAGAAAATGACAACATCTTGTCCAATGAAGGAGAGTAGCTAGATTTGGGTTTTAAGTATGTAGCACTACATGTGACATAGAAGAGAATTACCACTATCAAATGTGAGGAACAGGTGGAGAAGGCTTTATATTTGTTCTCTGAGGATGGCAGCCCACATATGGTGGAGATAATGCCAATGTAAGATGGGATAATCAACGATAGTGGTACTGAGATAGGAAAAATAGCCACTCCCATTATTAGGATTTCATTTAGAAAAGTGTCCCCACAGAGCAGTTCCACCAGTGGCTGTACTTCACAGAAGAAGTGATTGATGACAGAGCTGCAGAATTTTCCAGAAAATGTGACAATGGTGTGGATCAGTCCAACTGCAGTCCCACATAGGTATGGACCAGCCACCATCACCAGGCAGACATTTTTGCTCATAATTGTTCTGTAGCGCAAAGGGTGGCATATTGCAACATACCGATCAATTGCCATAGTAGCCATGAGGAAACTTTCAGCGACTCCAAAAAATAGGAAGAAGAACATCTGCAAGGCACACCCTATATAGGAAATGAATGTAGTCTCCACCATTAAGTTCTCCAATAATTTGGGGATAATAACAGTCATGTAACAGGCTTCCAAGCAGGCCAAGTTCATAAGAAAGAAATACATAGGAGAGTTAAAGATAGGATCAGATTTTATAACCAGAACAATCAGCATATTTGTCATTATGGTGAGTATGTATAAAGACATCAACACTGCAAAAATTAAGGAATGAAATTTGTGAGCCTCTGCAAAACCCACCAGGATGAATGCAGATGAACCTGTAGCATTTTTGTTTCCCAACAATGATTTGCCAGCATTATATTCACCCTCTTCTATGCCTTTGCTTGCATTTACATCAAGGGTTCTGTCTGAGTTAATTTCCATCTAACCAATTTGTCACTCACTATAACCGGTTTTTGTTGTTTTGTTTAATAATTCATATAAAACCTTTATAACCAAAGGTGCTCAAGGAGTGTGTACAAAATTAAAACCAATAACATTTCACATGGGTTACCCCCCAAAACAAAAGTCCCCTAAAAATACCTAACAATACAACATGGGGTGAAGCCATGACTCCAGACTATAAAGAAGTAACACCAGCTGGCGTTTTTCCTCTCTTTTAAACAGAAGATGACTGAACAACAAGGACACCTCATGGACCTTTGACTGGTATCTAGAAGAACAACATTCCTGATGAATCTGAGAAAATGTTTTATTGTCTTCCTTTCATTTCACATCATAGTCAAAGCAAATCTTCATTCTGTAAGGCAACCGAAGTAAGAGTTAGTGTGGTTTAATGATTTGATTGATGACCTACTTGAGAGGCTAGTTGTGAGAGTAATAAACGGGGGGAAGGGAAATAAATCCATTGAATCTATACATCCATTGAAGAAAGGAGTCATAAAACCGAACTGTTGATAATGCTGTACACTTATTTCTGAAGAATGCAAACCTTTTAGAAGTGTCATAAGAACATAAGGACATAAGAACATAAGAGATGTCAATGTTGGATCAGGCCAAAGGCCCATCCAGTCCAACACTCTGTCACACAGTGGCCAAAAATACCAGGTGCCATCGGGAGGTCCACCAGTGGGGCCAGGACATTAGAAGCCCTCCCACTGTTGACCCCCCCCCAAGCACCAAGAAGACAGAGCATCACTTACCCCAGAGCCCCTATCTATACCTTGTGGACCTCTGCTCCATATGCTTATCTAATTCCCTTTTGAAGCCGTCCATGCTTGTAGCTGCCACCACTTCCTGTGGCAGTGTATTCCATGTGTTAATCACTCTTTGGGTGAAGAAGTACTTCCTTTTATCCATTCTAACCCGACCGCGCAGCAATTTCATTGAGTGTCCATGAGTTCTTGTATTGTGAGAAAGGGAGAAAAGTACCTCTTTCTCTACCTGCTCTATCCCATGCATAATCTTATAAACCTCAATCATGTCACCCCTCAGTCGTCATTTCTCCAAGCTAAAGAGCCCCAAGCGCTTTAACCTTTCCTCATAGGGAAAGTGTTCCAACCCTTTTATCATTCGATAAAATGATATCCTTTTTGGTGTGTGCATCTAACTATGAAAACAGAGACTGGATGCAGTCAAGCACATGACATGTCAAAGCACATGACCTTGTTTACTATGACACACCAGAAGCTGTGCAGGCTTAAGGGTTGGTTCATACATGAATGATCTTCCCTTGACTTCTCATTGCTTGACAACTCACTGCTTGGAAATGAACACAAGTGTCTCAAAGTGAATGTACTGTGCCTGAATTGACATTGGGAGAGGATCAAAGTTTTCCTATGTTATGGCAATCTGTCATGGTTTATTTAAATATGTAAGAGTCTTTTCCTATGTGTAGTGTAGTGTAGTGTGTAGTGTGAGGTGTAGTATGAGGTGATTCTATATCCTTCTTGAGACATAAATCTCACTCAGTGACCTTGGGCCAGTCATTCTCTCTTCATTTAATTCATCTTGCTGCGAGAAAAAACACACAAAAACATGGGACTATCTTTCATATTATACATCTACAAACTAAATCCCTTCTTGATCCATATGAATCAACAAAATGAACAATTTTGTTCCATAGGTATTAGTTTGACTTTGGAATGAAGATTGTCTTCCTTTGGATGAAATGACAGATCCCAGTTCAATTTTTCAATTCAATTCAAAACCTTCATTGGCATCGATCAGAATCATAATCAGTCACCCTTCACTTCATGGGTTTAACACACAGCTTCCTCATTATGAGGCAGTTACAGAACTTAGCCACTGCTTCAATAACCTCTATATTTTGTGAAGCCAGTAAACGGTACAACATTCTGTCATCAGATTGCTTGACATCCTTCTTAAGAATAGCTTCTAAATAAAGTGCCCGAATGTCATCATGCAAACTACAATAGAGGAATACATGTTTGATTGATTCAATCTCCTGACAGATCCCAGTTGAAGTTATCATGCCAAGGGAGACCATTTAAAGCTTAAGTATCTGGCAAAAGGTGCTTCAATCATCAAAAATGAAAACTTCCCAAACCCTGTTGGTTGATAAGGTGCTATTGGACTCAAAACTACTGCTAAGTAACACAGCTACCCTCCTGAGACTTTTAAAGCTTAGTGGACCTTTAAATGTTGAGCATTCAAAATATCAATGGATAATGGATATAATATTGCACTTAAAGGGATGTGACACTGAAAAGCAGATCACTCAGTGGACAGCAGTCAACTCACCACTAAGCTCCAGCTTAAAGAATTTGGACATTCCAAAGCTCAGATAAAGGTTTTGTAACATGTTGAATCTAACCCATTTATAATAATTTGGAGAGTTAAATTCAATTTAGCCTTTCAAAGTGGGAACTAAATCTAAAAGCCAGTTTTTAAATAGTTCCAACAGAGGTTTAACAAAATGTTCCATACAGATCTTACACACACACAAAGTCACACACATCTATATTTTCCCTTCACCTGTGGGGTCAACTCCTACTGTCTCTGATGGGTGCTTAACAAATCCAACAGAGTAATTGGTGTGCCATTGAGAAAATATCCATTGTTGTTAAAAACCCATTATCAGTTGTTTATTTACTTCATTTTTATCCTGCCTTTCTCCCCAATGGGGACTAGGGGTACTAATAAAATCTGGGCTGATAACATATTCAAAAAACCCCACCTTATTGTCACTTTCTGGATATTGTTTCAGCCAGATATTTCTTTGGCATTTTTTGGGTATCCAAAATTACCAAGCTCAACCCCCCCAAAAAAAATATTTGGTATTTTTTGAGGCCACTGGATAGTCAAAGTTAAGGGATGTTTAAAGGGATTGCAGTCCCTTTAATCATTTTCTGTGTGAAGTCCCACTTGGAGAAGGTGTTTAAGGATCTGTGAGACCTTTAAATGCCTTTGGAGTTCACTCACACTGCAGAGTTGCAGCTTGGAGAAGGCATTTAAAGAGACCACGATCCCTTTAAACACCTTTTTTTCTCCATTAGTTTCAATGGAGGATGGGGCACCTTTGGGGGTGCATAGAATTGGGCCCCCTGGTCCAATCTTTTTGAAACTTGGGGGTTTTTTTGTTTTTTCGTAGAGGCTCCAGCAGGTATGCTGCAAATTTGGTGTCTATACCTCAAAACACCCCCCCCCCCAGATACCCCTGGATCAGTTCTCTAGTATATCCTGGGGAACCATTAGATCCTCATAGGGTATAATGGAGCTGAAAAATTTTGAGATTAAAAAATAATAATCCTGAATCTGAATAATGTACTTGCATTGGAATTTGGGAAAATTGGAAAATTCCAATATTTTTGGCATTCAATATACTTGAACCCCAAAAATACCATTTTTTGCATACCCTAATAGGGACCCAAAGCACCTTACATCATTCTGCTTTGCTCTGTTTTATCCTCACAATGACCCTGTGAGGTAGGTTAGGCTGAGAGTGTGTGACTGGTCCAAGGTCACCCAGCAAGCTTCTAAGGCAGAGTGGGGATTTGAACTTGGGTTTCTCAGATCCTAGTCTAAAACTTTAACCAATATACCATGCTGTCACCTGCAAGCATACTTCTTTAGATAAAGTCCTATATGGTCTGGGGCTTGCCTACCAGAGGGACCGCCTTTCCCCACATGTTCCCCAGAGAGCACTGAGGTCAGGGTCTCAAAACTGCTTGGCCCTCCCTGGACCAAAAGATGCCAGATTGGCCTCTGCCAGGGCCAGGGCCTTCTCAGTGGCAGCTCCACACTGGTGGAATGAGCTCCCGGAAGACATCGGGGCCCTGCAGGACCTTTTACAACAACTAACAACAACTGAATTGTTAAGGCTCGTTATGTCAACAACATTAACAGCTAGGGATACTCTGGACACTGATTTTGGCCACACCTTTGTTACCATCTGAACATGGCCTACTGGGATATTACCACCATCAGCACTTTACCTGTATTTCTGATTGTTATGTTATGAATCTTATGATGTTGCATTGTGTCAAAGCATCTGTGTTTTAGTATTTTTTAATGTTTAATGTAAGCCACCCTGAGCCTGCCTCAGCATGGAGGGCGGGATACAATCAAATACATAAATAAATAAAAGTTAATAATGATAGAAACATTCATAGTGAAAAGACAATGCCAGAGCATATAGTGATGGCCACAGGAATAGACAGCTTTAAAAGGGGACTACATAGATTCATGGAGGATATCAGTGGCTATTAGCCATGGTGACTGAAGGGAAACTCAATGTTCAGAGGCAGTGAAACTCTGAATTCTAGTGCTATCAGGAGAAGGCCTTGGCCTCTGTGCCCTGTAGTTGGCCCTCCAAAAGTACTGGTTGTCAGTGTATGAGATAGGATCCTGGACTAATGGTCTGATCTATCAGAGCTCTTCTTGTGTTCTTAAGAGTCCAAAAGCATCAGTACTCCCCAGTGTTCCCTCTAAGCTGATTCAGTGTGAGCTAGTTCACAGTTTTTTTAGCCTCCGGCTCACATATTTTTGTCTTAGCTCAGGAAGGATGGCTCCAGAGTAAACTAATTTACGCAGTTGCCAAATCACTTGCTAACAACTTTAATGCCAGTATCTCACAAAATAGATTTTTTTGCTCACAAGACTCCACAGCTTAGTGGGAGCATTGGTCCTCCCCCACTTCAAAAAAAGAGTATCCCAACGCAATTTAACAGGCTTTCTCTAGAAAGAAGAATAAATTCACACATTAACAATATATGGAGGGAAGCATACAAAATGATTAACTATTATTCTTAAAACAATAGAGAGCTTCTGCACAGCTTCTTCTACATGGTGTTCAAGGTTTGGAGTATAGAATTAAACATCCTTCTTCAGTCTCACTGCTCTGGATAGAGGAGGTCTCACTTACCTTTTCATTCAACCGCTATGTTTCAATGCAACATGTCTGTTCTCCATCATTACCAAAGAATGAGCAATATCTTATAAGTAATTTTATATGTGCTTTATAAATCACCCATGACCATTAAAACAAATAAATTAATCCCAAATGTCATTGTAACTAGGGTATTAATTAGTCATGCATTTCCAAAGGAATTGCCCAAAGAACCACAAGGGGAAAGCATCAATTGCCTTTCAGAGAATGAACCATTCATTTAAGTGACATGTATGTAGTAAAACAGCTGAAAGCTCTCCTTTTTTATTGGTAAGTGTTATTTCAGATTAAACA
Organism: Gekko japonicus; assembly: GCF_001447785.1. Classification (NCBI taxonomy): domain Eukaryota; kingdom Metazoa; phylum Chordata; class Lepidosauria; order Squamata; family Gekkonidae; genus Gekko; species Gekko japonicus. Next base: position 212,426 of record NW_015168111.1, read on the forward strand.
AGATGAAAATAGAAGACAATGTTAAAAACAATTCACATGTCTGTTATGAAGAAAAATACTTCTGAGTGTATGTAATAATTGATACATCTAACAAAGCATTGTTTATTCCAATGTTTTTCAAGCTTTTGGACTCTCCCAAAACTTACTGTACCTTAAAATCACCACCTGAGCAGTATACTTTCAGCAATTATCTAATGAAAATCTGATCTTGATCCCATCTTTTCGGTAAAATATGCAATATTCTACCCCTAAGAGATAGTGATGTCTTCTAACTAGTAGAGTTAGCAGATGAGATTGGTCTCAGGGGTGGTGTGAGCCAATATTTCTAGACCTTTCTTAATCATCACACTCAAATTGTGGACACTGTAGGTGCTGAATTTGAGAGGTGACACATGGGATGATCCAGGGGGGTTATTGTCCCACAAATCATATGCAAAATGATATGTTAAACTATTTTAATGAAATATTTGTGTCATCATTTTTGTTCCTCCCAAGACACGGGAGGGTTCATGGAGCCCCTATCTCATTCTCAGGTATGGGTCAAGAGAGGATCTCTGCTGATATGTCTCGGCTGAGCCCCTCTTTATTTTTTATTTTTTTTAATAAATTTATTTTCAATTTTCACAATAAACTGTTCAGTTAATGTTTATACAACTTGTAACACAAATTCTATCTTTCTAATATAATATCAAAAATCTTTAACTAGCATTCTTCCATTTCAGTATGTCCTCTTCATCTTCAGCCAAGTATAATTTTTTCCCCATCTGCCCCAAAAGAGCTTCTCTGGTTTATTTTGTAGTGTTATGTTTAATTTATCCATTTCTGCTACTTCTAGGACCTTGTGTTTAAGTTCTGTTATAGTTGGAGTGCTTTTAGATTTCCACTTCTTTGCTATAAGTATTCTAGCTGCTGTTAAGATGTAAATAATTACGTATTTATGGTCTTTTATTAATTCTGGTGTCATATTTAGTAGATATGTTTCAGGAGTTAATGGAATATTGACTTTTAATATATCTAAAAATATTTTATGATTTCCCCCAAAAAATTTCTGAATTTTTCCACATCACCATATATGTAAGTATGAGCCTATATTTTTCCTGCATCTCCAGCATGTGTTTGACGCCTTCGGGAAGCATTTTGCAATTTTTACTGGGGTCCAATGCCACCTATAAACCATTTTATATATGTTTTCCTTGAATAGCGTCACTCTCAGATACTTTAGAGTTTTCCATGTTTTAGCCCATTGATCTGTTTCTATTGTGTGTCCTATCTCTTTTATCCAAGCTGTCCTTGATGTTTTAGTGGTCTCCTCTTGTAAGTGCCCCTCTAACAAATTTTTATACCATTTCTGGATTAGTTTATCACTTGAGGAAAGCCAAATTTTATCTATTTCGTTTGGACCGTTGTAAAATCCTATTTTTTATCTTCGTTATATCTTGACTTTAATATATTTTTTTTCCCACCAGGATTGTTTAATGTTATTTTTAGTAATATTTCATCTGTTTTTAACTCCATTTTATTATTCAATAGATTGCCATACGTTTTTCTGACTTCCCCTGTTGCTAATGAAGATTTGTCAAATGCCTCTATTGGCGATATCCACATTGGTATTTTCTTATAGGTTTTCTCTTTTACTGAGTTCCAAACTCGAATGAGCGCGCTTCTAATTATATGTGTGTAAAAGTTAGAATGTATTTTATCTTTCCCGGACTATAAGTACGCATGCCATCCCATCGCTAGATCAGATCCTTCTAAGGCTAGTGTTCTCTTATCCTCTAATATAGCCCATTCCTTAATCCATGTCATGGAAGCTGCTGAATAATATAATTGCCAGTTAGATAATGCAAAGCCTCCATTATTTTTATCCCCCTGAAGATCTTTAATTTTTATCCTTGGTTTTTTTCAATTGCCATATAAATTTACCTACTATTGATATTTTTTAAATTATTGGTAAGTTTTGAGCAAAGAATAGAAATCTAGGTGAAATGTTCATTTTGACGGTTGCTAGTCTACCCAGTAAAGATAAGTGCACTTTGCCCCAAAGGTTTAAGTCTCCTTTTATTTCTTTTAAAAGCTGTAAATAGTTATTTTCATATAACGTCGCTGGTTTATTGGTGATCCATATTCCTAAGTATTTCGCCTTCTGAACTACTTCCATTTGAGATATTTCTTTTATCTTTTGTATTAATCTACAGGGGCAGTTCTTAGCTATAATTTTCATTTTTTGAAAGTTAATACCAAATCCCGCTAGTTTCCCAAATTCCTGAATGTCGTCTATTAAAGAGGTTAAAGAAAATTCTGGTTCTTCTATTATAAAGATCAAGTTGTCTGCAAATGCTTGCAGCTTAAACACTTCACCTTTTACTCTCAGTCCTTTTACCAAATCATTATGTCTTATCCTTTCAGCTAGTGATTCTATAGTGAATATAAACCGTCGGGGAGATAATGGGCAACCTTGCCTAGTGCCCTTCTGTATTTGAATGCTTTGGGTAGTTTCTCCATTAGCCAAAAATTTAGCATAGATTTTGTGAAGAAGTTGTTCCCACATTCCAAAATTGAAAATTTTTGCAACATATATGCCCAATTGATATTATCGAAAGCCGAATTGTTCTAAATAATTGGGCTGGGCGAGAGCTTTCAGACGCAACCCTGGCTGCATAGAAATTCCTCTTCGCAGCCTTGACTGCCATCTCATAGGACCTCATAAACTCCTATAGGATGCTCTTGTTGCTTCATCGTGGGCTCAGCACCACCGTCTCTCTAACTGTCTTAGCTCTCGCTTCATCAGCCACAACCCCTGGGTATACCAAGGGGCCAGCCTAGATCGAGGGCACAGAGGGCGCCGGGGAGCAATCATGTCAATGGCCGTGGAAAGTCAACTATGCCAGTCATCCACGAGCTCATCCAACAAACCGCCAGGGGGCATCGGATGCCGCAGGGCCAGTTGAAGCCGCACAGGGTCCATTTGGCTCCACAAGTGAGCTTAAATCCGCTCACCGCCTATACAGGGTCAGGGTGGGGCATTCACATGGGCCTTAAGGCATAGTGGTCTGACCATGGCACTGCTTTCGCAGTGATCCAGTCCATTGTGATCCCCATCGCGAAGATTACATTGAGCATGTGCCCTGCCTAATGCGTAGGGGTTGATACACATTGGGAGAGTCCCAGTGATGCCATGGACGTCACTAGGTCCGTAGCATGGCTAGAGGTCGCGTCATCGGCATGGACGTTGAAGTCACCCAAGACTAAAAGCCTAGGGTGCTCCAGTGCCCAACCTGATACGGCCTCCAGCAGGGATGGCAGGCTACTGGCCAGTGCGTTAGGCGGATGGTACACCAGCCAGATTGCCAAACTCTCCTCAGCCTCCAGCACCAGTCCGACACACTCTAAGCCTGCAATCTCCAGCGTAGGGAACGCCCTGATGGAGTAAACATCCCACACAAATATCGCCACTCCCCCCTGTCCCTTAGTCTGTGATTGGTGTAGGACCGAGAACCCCGGTGGGGCAAGCTGGGAGAGAGCTACCGTTTTCCCCTCCCGCACCCAGGTCTTGGTCACGCACACCAGGTCTACCTGTTGTTCTATGACAAAGTCTCGAAGGACTGTTGTCTTGTTGTTAATAGACCTGGCGTTGCACAACACCAATGACGGAGGGGTTTTACTAATCCTCGTCCCACTGCCAACATCCTTTGGGAAGGGTCGCAGGCTGGAAGGACACCGAGCCCTTTTATTTCTCAGCATCCTTCCTTTGTCACTCCGCCTGGACCCACCGCTATTCTTTCCCCTCCCAAAGAGCACTGGAATCTGTTGTCCTGGCATTGCTGCATCGGCCGGTCTAACCCGTAGCTCCAGACCACCGCCAACAAGCTGGAAATTTGTTCTGATGCTGTTACTACAGCCTGACTACCCCACACTGCTATACAACTACACCACACAATCTGCTTTACAAAATCTGATTAACAATTTCCTTAACTGTGCCAGCAACCTACATCACCCTTCATTAATGTTTAAAAATCTACCTGGCACTCATACATCTGTCCAACCAGTCATCCCTTAAAAGCAGAATAATCCTAACTCCTTCCATTCATCAACTCATGCATCCAAACCACTCATCCACGGCAGCGAGATCTATTGCACTCTGGTTTAATCCTGGAAGCTGGGTCTACAGCTGTCAGGAAGGTCAGGAGAACACGCTGCTCCTCTTGCTGGGTGATCTTCTATGAGCACCACTGGAGTCGCCAGCTGAGCCACCAGTAAGAACTGGATTATCTGTCGCGGACCCACCATCAGGGGCACTCCACTTTTGGTCCTCTAGTCCACAGTACTCCACCTTCTCCTCGACTGCAGAATGGTCTGTCTTGGCCCCCCAGGGGGTAACTGCACCCCATCCCACAAGCTTGATGACCAGGGACCACAGCCTGCTTGCCGTCTCTCTGTCCTGCAGCACCTGGCAGCTCCACTCCATGCCCACCTGGCTCCTCACTCTGTTGCCGCCACTGGCACTGGCGCTGGCACCATAGCAGTCCCGCCGCCCAGTCCCCCACCTGGGAGCCTCAACTGATGGAAACAGCAGCCCTCCTGATTGTCCCACAGCAAACCCTGCACCACTCACTGCTTCACTGGCCCGCCGCTCAGGGTCCTGGTAGGTGGGGGAATCTCTCTTGATCATTGCTGCTCCAGCCTCTCCGGTTTCTGCTGCTCCACCGACTCTCACACTGCCAATTCTCACCTCACCCCCCCCGCTTGACTCACAGCTTGTGTCCGCACACCAGGTCAGGGTTGCAGGCAAAGGCTGCATGCTAGGTCAGGGCTGCAAGCAGTGGGAGTCCCACAGACAGGCCGAGCTGATTCGTTGTAGTCCGGCGATGTTGCATCGCATCAAAAGCAGGGGCCTAAGATCTTTCTGGGCCCCATACTCTACATAAGTACTCTGGTTAGTCCACATCTCCCAGTTCACAGAGTCTTTGTTGTTAATTCACTGTTGAATTACCCTGAACCTTCTTGCAGAGGATCAACAGAGTTCATGTGCATCCTTCCAAAGACTTTCACCACCAAAGGCAGAGGGAGGACTATGACTGTGCTGCTGTTTAGAATCTGGTGCAAGACCAATAATAACGGGTGGACCTATTGGGAAATAAGAAGTGGGAGACTGACCAGTTATGAAGGTGCACAGAGAGTTTATATAGTTATAAAGGTGAATATATACAGAGATATTTACAGGCTATTAAATAGCATGTCGTGCCTAGTCTATGAGAACTAAGTCCCCTCCAGCTAACTAAGCTGATAGCTAATATGCTAAACCCCAACCAATCTCTAACACAGTGATGTAATTACTAACTCTAACAAGACCCGAAAGAGCAACACCTGCTAGAAACACCTGGCTGCAATTACATGATTACTAGCTTGACAGCTAGGTCTGACAGACAGATCAAACTGATCTATAGTAACTGTTTGCTACCTCATATATCTCTATAGGACTTTGGGCTCAAACCAATAGCTTTGGCGTTGTTTGTAAGCCTCTGTCTCCTTGGAACAGTAGCAAGCAACAGCACCTGGGAGCAAATGATCTCTTGCCCCAAAGCCTAGCTGGGACTGTTGGCTGTGCCCTATGAATCCAAGTTTAAGGTTTCTTCCAGGGTAGCTTGCAACACTAACTTTTTCAAAAGGGATGTGTGATCCATACTGTCTTTAATAATACTGTCCTAAGCAGAGTTAAATTCTTCTATTGAAGTCAATGGGCTTAGAGGTATAATTCTTCTTAGACTGCTCTGTTAGATGCCATAAAATGTTCTTTTCACTCAGGCTTTTAGCTAAGGAGTTTTATCCTTTTGGCTCTTATAGGTCTGCTTCAAGCCTGAGGTCTGATTTGTGGACAGTTTTTAGACTTTTAAATAATAGTTTTAAACTTTTGTTTTTGCCATGAATGCTATCAGTACCTTGTGTTTAATACAGTGCCTTGTTTTTACGCCATGCTTCAGTTACATCTGAGGTTTGCCTTCTGTGAGAAAACATGCCCCACTTCCAATGTTATTTCTACCATGCCCCAAATCTCAGCTACCAGATTGCAGACATTTTTTTTTGTCAGCCATCCAGCTGAGCTTCATAGTCACCAGCTGAGACTGGTGGCTGCCCACCACCATAACAACATGGTTCTGAGGGAGGGTGTCATCAATATGTCAATGGCTCCCAGCTCTATATTTCATTAACTAAGAATTTAGAAGCTTCCATCTGTGCCTTAGGGACGTTGGCTGGATCCATTCATCTTGTGGCTGATGACCTGCATGATACTGAACCCAGGATGATGGGTGTGCTTCTGGTTTGGAAGGCTGATAAAACAGAGGGAATTTTGCTGTAGCCTAAATGGGGTTACCTTATGATTGGTAGATTAAGTGAAATATTTGTTGGTACTATTGTGTCCAGTTCACTCAGTGGAGAAACACAATAGCACTTCTACCAGAGATGCTTACTACAACTACCATTTGGTATGCAATATGACTCCCTTCTTAGATCCAGCCAATTTAGCAAAACCAATATGAGTCACAGTTAACTTGATGCTGGATTACTGAAATGTGCTCTCCATGGGGCTGCCCTTGAAGACAATAAAGTAGAAGTTGGTTCAGAACACAGTAGTAGAATGCCTTCTAACTGAGCCCCATTGTTTTCAAAAAGTTGCATCTGTTTTGAAGAATTTCCAGTGGCTGCTTATGTATTTTGGGCTCTGGTTTTCATATTTAAATCAATACATAGACTGGGATGCACATACCCTAATGACTTTGTTTTCCTATATATTCCTCTGACTCAACACCATCTATCATGTCAGTTCCTACTTTCTGTCTCCTCTTATAGGAGTCTGAGGACCTTGGTAGCCCATTGCTGAACTTTTCAGTGATTCTTCTGGAGCTCTGGAATAGACTGCTAGGGGAAGTTTAAGCTGCTCTCTCTCACCCAGTCTTTCATAAGCTATGCAAAGCAGTCCAGCTTCACGTAATTAGCATAATGTTGTTAAACAGACAGTCTTGATTATTAGGGTTTTAGAATGGTAGGACGGTTCACTGTGGGTTAAGATATCCTGTATGGAATTATTTTAATAACTATTTTAATAGACACAAAAATAAACATGTTCAACTAATTTATTCCAGTGAAGCTATCCCATGCCAAAAAGCCATTCCTTGTAAAGTGGAAATAAATCTTCCCTAATCCAATAATTTTGTGATGTGAAAGAAGTGCTCATGATATCAGTTGGTCCTAATTTTCTTTATCATATTTTTAAACCAACCATTTAAACCAAGCTTTCAGTCATGTCTTTTTCAATATCTCTCTCCATCTAACTGATCTATCTTTGTAGTAAAACCAAGGACCTTTCCCTCCATAGCTCTCTTACAGCTCCCTTGATTTCTCTGTTTCTGATACTGCAGATAACTGGATTTAACAGTGGAGAAAACCTTGTCTACTAGTGGAGAGTAGCTACATTTGGGTTTTAAGTACATGGAATACAGTTGCCATCCCCCCCAAGTCAAGGCAGGGTTTCCCCCAATTTCAGGAGCTCTAATCTGCCACCGACAAATAGCCCCTTCCTGTGTTGCTGGCACAATGATGTCACCTGGTAGTGATGTCATCATGTTGCCAACATTGGGGGGTGACACTCTAGTTTTTCAGCAAACTCTATGGTTTGGGGGACAAAAAACCACAGCGTTTTGCCAAAAAAAAGAGAGCATCACCTCCAATATTTCTTGTTTCCCCTAAACATATTACTTTTAGACCACTATCATAAGGGCACTAATTTGAAATGTTTTAAATAAACAAATTAGCCTTGTGGTACTTAAAAAAATTAAAGAGGAATTTGGATCAGGTTTACCTCAAAGTAAGCCCCATTTTATGTATAAAAACACATTTCTGGGAGTAAGTCTCATTGACTTAATTAGGTTAGACCTGCTTCAAATTGCTTCATGAATGTATTCGAGGTGTGACGTGACTGTTGAGTTTGCTACAACATACTAACATGCTAATCTTTGTGTTTGTTACCTTCTGTGTTAAAACATCATTCCATGAATGGTCTGCTTCTGATGCAAAATCTTAGAGATCCTACTGCTCCAATCCTTCAGATTCTACTTTCACATTAAATGTTTGCATTATCTGTTATTAAATTAAGTCTTGGGGGGAACATAACATGTTTCATGGGTTAGAAATATGTAGGGAAATAGCTGTTTATTTCACATAAACCAATATTCTTTGAGTCAATAATTTGGTACTAAATGAGAATAGCTTTGTGAAACCAGGTGCTGTAATTTCCCATCATTTCCATTTTTTTAAATCAACAATTTAAACAAAGAATATGAAGTATTTTCACATTTATTTGTACATATAATTTACTTTATCCATCTATTCCATCATGCATTTATTCTTTACAGTCACAACAAAATCCTCTTGCTCCACAGCTTGCTCAGGGCTCCTTTGATTTCTTTGTTTCTTATACTATAGATGACTGGATTTAATAGTGGGGTTGCTATAGTATAAGAAAATGATAAAATATTATTCAGTGCTGGAGAGTAGTTAGATTTTGGTTTTAAGTACGTGGAACATGCTGTGCCATAGAACAGAATGACAACTATTAAATGTGAGGAACATGTAGAGAAGGCTTTACATTTGCTCTCCATGGATAGCATCCCAACAATACTGAATATAATTCCAGAATAAGATAGGAGAATCAGCAGGAATGGTACCATGATAGCTAACATAGCAATTCCAATTACTTGGACTTCATTTAGAAAAGTATCTCCACATAGTAGCTCCAACAATGGCTGTATTTCACAGAAAAAGTGATTGATGACCGTTCCACAAAATGGCCGAGAAAATGTGATGGTAGTATGGACAAGTCCAACTACAGCCCCACATATATACGGACTAGTCACCATCTTCAAACATACATTCCTATTCATTATAATGGAATAGCGCAGAGGATGACATATGGCAATATACCGATCAATTGCCATTGATGCCAGGAGAAAGCATTCAGCAACTCCAAAAAACAGGAAGAAAAACATCTGCATAGCACACCCTACAAAGGAAATAACTGTAGGCTTCACCAATAAGTTCTCCAATAGTTTGGGGATGATAACAGTCATGTAACAGGCTTCCAAGCAGGCCAAGTTCATAAGAAAGAAGTACATAGGAGAATTAAAGATAGGATCAGATTTTACAATCAGGATAATCAGCATATTTGTTATTAAGGCAATTATGTAGAGACATAGCAACACTGCAAAGATTAAAGGATGGAATTTGTGAACCTCTGCAAATCCTACCAGAATGAATCCAGACCAAGCTGTGGCATTTTCTTGATTATTCATATTTTAATGATATATTCAACTTATCTATTCCTTTGCTTACATGTAGACTTCTGTTAGTATTCATTTAATGTAATCATTTTTATTTTGCTTTGTATTAAATCTCTGATATTTAACCAATAATTTCATTACTTCTTCAACAGTGTACTAAAGAATATTTGATGTTTCTTCTGAAACTGGGAAATTTCTGAATTTTCCTGTTCTTATTTCACATTGCCATCATTACTTCTACCAGCTCTTCATTCTGTAAGACAGTGTTGACAATATGAGAAGAGAAGAGAAATGATGTTGTGGTTAAGGTCTTATGCTTAAAACCAGGTCCACTAAGACAAGAAGTTAACTAGATGATCAGTATCTCAGTCTAACTTAACTGAATTTGAAGATAACATAGTATGGGAAAATGAGAGAGAAATGGATATTTCATCCTAATTCTTAGGGGAAATTAGAGAAAAATGTGATTGGGGAGTTAAGTAGTACAACAATGACACAAGAATTGGTAGCAGATTTGTACCATATTTATTTTATATTTGTTTCATTACTCTATATAGTTTTCCCACTTATTTTCCATGTTTTGTTGTCTTTTGTGATTTGCAATGTCTTTATGGTCCTCTTGTTAGCCAAATAGGCTTGTTGCCAGGTGGGCCAACACCCAATGAAGGACACAACAGGGGGATTCCAGAAACAGGCAGAACTTTATTACAATAAAGGAGACTCCAGGTAGTAAAGAACCAAGAAGCCCAAAGCAGCAGCCTCAATAGGCAGTTCTTATACAGTGAAGAACAATGCTGTCAAAAGCTCCTAGGCATGTGCAGATGCCTGGTCCGATAAGTCCTTGGTTCCACTTTTAATAAGAACTATCTTTACCAAACAGACATACAAGCAGACACAGAGCCAGCATTTTCTAACCCTTGGGAATTTCCAGTCCATAAATCTATACTGTTATCCTTGCTGTCACACTGTTTCTGGGCCTAAGACTTTCTAACCCACCCTTACCTATCATGTGCTTGCTAGACCTTGGTGCTGAAAATAACCTGCTCTTCTAACATTTATTTGCTGAAACCTTATACGCAGTATAATATGAGATTAGATATTTGCTTTTAAGATGGTGTCAATATTGCTACCTTAACATAATCCTTGCTATCTTGCTCATCACTCTGTTTTATGACTTCCATCAGGGGCTCATACAGGGATGGGATCCAGCCTGATTTTTCACTCAATATCAACTTCCCCCTTTATTTTGTACATGTGGGCATAGCTTATTGTATGGTGAAAGGTGAGGCCTCTTTCACTGTTTCACCAGCAGAACAACTAATAGAATCCCACCCAATAAATGTCCCATTGTGATCTGTAATTGTATGGCTGAAAATATTGATTAATTGATTCATAATAGCTGACTGACAACACATGCTAGTTTTCAAGAGATGAGTTGCTGATGGTTCTGTTCACGATTGGGATTTTTAAAGAGATGAAGCTAACCATCTGATGGGGAGGGTGAAGGTACATTGCTATGTGTGTGAAGAAAGACTAATATAAAGTTGTGCTGATTAAAACATGAAAGATAAATTACAGATTATTGTAATCATCAGAACAAATTGATTAATTAATCGATCAATTAAAAACGTTTAGTTGTATTATATCTAAGGACAGAAATAGAAGAATAGCATGCAGACATTCATTCTGGGGAAGGGAAACTTAATTTGCAACAATATGCACCGACAACTTGAGCAGAGTAGAAGGATTCCTTTGCACCACACTGATTTACAAAAAAAAGGGATTAACATTTCTTCTTCTAGTTTGCATAACGAGGAAAGCAAAAACTATTTTGTGGTCCTCAGCATTTTTGAGCCTGTGTGCACCTTTGGAATTCTGTTATAGACACCAGCATCAGAATTAGCAGAGCCCAACCTGACTGCTGGAAAATAGTGAGCTGACTGGCTACACAGAAAATAATGGCGCCATTATTTCCTATGGGAAGTAAAGAGTCTACAGCCCATTTGAAATAGTGTGGTCATTATTTTTTACAGGTAGATCTTACCTTCTGTTCATGTGAAAGTCCAATGGGGCAGTCAAGCCTTGTGGGACTTTCCAGCCTTCCCTCCACTTTCAAGTAGTCAGGGTCTACTCTGTTGCCTCTGATGCCAGCAGCAGAGAGAGGGCTGGGGGACGGACTTCTGAAACATGGAATCACCAGCTGGCTAATGCCAGCATAGAAAGTCTGAGACAGGATGGTCTACTCAAGATGGTGTCTGTCTTCCCTTTAAATTTTAAAGGGCCATTATGTTCTCTGGAGAATAGCCACTGGAAGAGATAAGATATGCCAACTACCAGCAGTTTCCCTTGAGGCC